>NC_091292.1:72742917-72775417 GCF_038502225.1 Cherax quadricarinatus
AACTACAAAAGGGGGAACTACTCAGGCATGAGGATATTCCTTCAAGACATTCAGTGGGAGAGGGAACTGACAGGAAAACCAGTACAAGAAATGATGGACTATGTAGCAACAAAATGCAAGGAGGCAGAGGAGAGGTTTGTTCCCAAGGGAAACAGAAATAATGGGAAGAACAGAATGAGTCCTTGGTTCACCCAAAGGTGTAGGGAGGCAGAGGCAAAAACTAGGTGTACTAGAGAATGGAAAAGGTACAGAAGACAGAGAACTCAGGAAAATAAAGAAATCAGCCGAAGAGCCAGAAACGAATATGCACAGATAAGAAGGGAGGCTCAGAGACAATATGAAAATGACATAGCATCAAAAGTAAAGACTGACCCGAAGCTGTTGTACAGCCACATCAGGAGGAAAACAACAGTCAAGGACCAGGTAATCAGACTGAGGAAGGGTGATGGGGAATTCACAAGAAACGACCGAGAGGTATGTCAGGAGCTCAACACAAGATTTAAAGAGGTATTTACAGTGGAAACCAGTAGGACTCCAAGAAATCAGAACAGGGGGGCACACCAGCAAGTGCTGGATGAGGTACATATAACCAAGGAGGAGGTGAAGAAGCTGCTATGCGAACTTGACACCTCAAAGGCGGTGGGACCAGACAACATCTCTCCATGGGTCCTTAAAGAGGGAGCAGAGATATTGTGTGAGCCATTAACAAAGATCTTCAACACATCATTTGAAACTGGGCAACTCCCTGAGGTATGGAAAATGGCAAATGTAGTCCCAATTTTTAAAAAGGGAGACAGACATGAGGCACTAAACTACAGACCTGTATCTCTAACGTGTATAGTATGCAAGGTCATGGAGAAGATCATCAGGAGGAGAGTGGTGGGGCACCTGGAAAGAAATAAGTGTATAATTGACAACCAGCACGGTTTCAGGGAAGGAAAATCCTGTGTCACAAACCTACTAGAGTTTTATGACAAGGTGACAGAAGTAAGACAAGAGAGAGAGGGGTGGATCGACTGCATATTTTTGGACTGCAAGAAGGCTTTCGACACAGTTCCTCACAAGAGGTTACTGCAAAAGCTAGAGGACCAGGCACACATAACAGGAAAGGCACTGCAATGGATCAGAGAATATCTGACAGGGAGGAAACAACGAGTCATGGTACGCGACGAGGTGTCAGAGTGGGCGCCTGTGTCAAGCGGGGTTCCACAGGGGTCAGTCCTAGGACCTGTGCTGTTCTTGGTATACGTGAACGACATAACGGAAGGGATAGACTCAGAAGTGTCCTTGTTTGCAGACGATGTGAAGTTAATGAGAAGAATCGAATCGGACGAGGATCAGGCAGGACTACAAAGAGATCTGGACAGGCTACAAGCCTGGTCCAGCAACTGGCTCCATGAATTTAACCCTGCCAAATGCAAAGTCATGAAGATTGGGGAATGGCAAAGAAGACCGCAGACACAATATAGTTTAGATGGCCAAAGACTGCAAACCTCACTCAAGGAAAAAGATCTGGGGGTGAGTATAACACCGAGCATATCTCCTGAGGCGAACATCAATCAGATAACTGCTGCAGCATACGGGCGCCTGGCAAACCTACGGATAGCGTTCCGTTACCTCAGTAAGGACTCGTTTAAGACTCTGTACACCATCTACGTAAGGCCCATACTGGAGTATGCAGCACCAGTTTGGAATCCACACCTAGTCAAGCACGTCAAGAAATTAGAGAAAGTGCAAAGGTTTGCAACAAGACTAGTCTCAGAGCTACGGGGATTGTCCTATGAAGAAAGGTTGAGGGAAATCGGCCTGACGATACTGGAGGCCAGGAGGGTCAGGGGAGACATGATAACGACATATAAAATACTGCACGGAATAGACGAGGTGGACAAAGACGGGATGTTCCAGAGATGGGACACAGACACAAGAGGTCACAATTGGAAGTTGAAGACTCAGATGAATCAAAGGGATGTTAGGAAGTATTTCTTCAGTCATAGAGTAGTCAGGCCATGGAATAGCCTAGAAAGTGATGTAGTGGAGGCAGGAACCATACATAGTTTTAAGGCAAGGTATGATAGAGCTCATGGGGCAGGGAGAGAGAGGACCTAGTAGCAATCAGCGAAGAGGCAGGGCCAGGAGCTGTGACTCGACCCCTGCAACCACAAATAGGTGAGTACAAATAGGTGAGTACACACACACATACAGACACACACACACACATATACAGGATTTTACACCTTCCTGTGAAGTGACCCTATAACCCTTCCTTTCCCCCCCATCTCTCTCCCTCTTCTCTCCTGTCTCTTCCTCTCTCTCTCTCTCTCTCTCTCTCTCTCTCTCTCTCTCTCTCTCTCTCTCTCTCTCACTCTCACTCTCTCTCTCTCTCTCTCTCTCTCTCTCTCACTCTCTCTCTCTCTCTCTCTCTTTCCCCCTTTCTCCCATCCTCTCTCTCTTCCTCTCTCTCTTCTTCTAACTCTTTCTCTATTCCTCTCTCTCTCCCTCTCCCTCTCTCTCTTCCTCTCTTCCTCTCTTACTCTCTCTCTTCCTCTTCTTTTCTCTCTCTCTCTCTTCCCTTGTCACTCCCCCCTCTCTCTTACCTTTTCCCTCTCTCTCACTTTCTCCCCCTTTTTCCCTTCTTTTCCCCTCCTTCTAGGCTCCCCTTCTCTCTCTCCCTATCTCTCACTCTCGCCCCCTTTTTATTTTTCTCTTTCTCTCTCTCTCCCACTAAAAAAAAAAAAAAAAATGGTTGGGACTCGCAGGAATCAGGGATCAGATGACAATGGTACTGGTAGGGAGGAATGGATGGAGGAACAGTGGAAAAGGATAGAGCAAGAATGGGAGAGAAAATTAGGAGAGCTTTCTGAAAAAATGGAGAAAGAGCTCTCTGTAAAATGGGAAAAGAGGTTGGAGAAGGAGACGAAGAATTGGGAAGCACAAGTCGAAACTGCAGTAGCCAGGGTAAAGGTCCTAGAATTTGAGGTAAACAGGCTGAAGCAAGTCTCAGGGGTAGTGACCAGAGAAGACACACCGTACGAAGATGAGAGGCTGAACAGGAAGGAAGAAGATATGAATTGTGCTTAGGTCATATCAGCCTGCAAAGAAGGGCCAGGGAGTGGAAGGGAAGAGCAGATGGGTGCAGATGGAGAGGGAGATAGGTCGAATGCTGAGGCACAACCATGCTACCAAGAGCCACTGGAAAAATCAAGGGAGAAAATGACCACATACAGACAGGAACCAGAGTCACAGAGGGAGAGGCAATGGGAGAAGGAAAGGGCAAAATCAGTGATTATCCATGGGCTTCGGGAGAGAGAGGAAAGGACACACACTGAAAGATGGCAGGAAGAAAGAAAGGAGATTGAGAAAATCATCACGGAAATAGGGGGAGAAGACATTGATGAGATTGTAAATTTTCAGAGAATAGGGGGGTACTTGAAGGGGAGAAACCGACCGATCAAGCTGATTCTCAGGACAGAAACAGTGCGGAACAGGATCCTCCAAGAGAAACCATGGTTGAAAAGCTCGGAAGAGTACAAGAAAGTGTTCCTAGACAGAGACAGAACACAAACAGAGAGACAGCAGCTGAGGGAGAGGACAAAAAAGCGAAAGGAGCTAGGAAAGGAGACAAGGATGGAATCAGCAGAGGTCAGTCAGAGCAGAACAGAGCAGCAAGGGCAAGCACACACAAAACTATCCTCAGAACCCCACAACCTATCACACCATCCCAACACACAATACAATCCATACCCACAGCTTCCACCCAACCCCCAACCATAGAATCCCACAGTATGCTACCAGGTCTCCCACCCCCACAGGCCCCCCAAACCACAGTGTTGGAAAGGAAACTGAAGGTATGGTACACAAACGCTGATGGAAAAACAAACAAGTGGGAGGAGTGGCACGAGAGAGTCAAAGAGGCATCACCAGACATCATAGCGATCACAGAAACCAAGCTTACAGGTATGATAACAGATGCCATCTTTCCAGCGGGATACCAGATCCTGAGGAAGGACAGAGGGAACAGGGGGGGTGGAGGATGGCATTGCTGATCAAACACCGATGGAATTTTGATGAGCTGGAGAGAGGAGACAGCGGAGAAGAAAGTGATTACATAGCGGGAACGCTTCACTCTGGTGCTCCCAAGGTGATAATTGCAGTGATGTAAAACCCACCACAGAACAGCAGGAGGCCAAGGCAAGAGTATGACGAGAGCAATAGAGCGATGGTTGACACACTGGCTGCAGTGTCGAGAAGAGCTCATGAATGCAGGGCAAAGCTCCTGATCATGGGCGACTTTAACCACAAGGAGATCGAATGGGAGAACTTGGAGCCACATGGGGGCCAAGATACATGGAGGGCTAAGATGATGGAGGTGGTACTGGAAAACTTCATGTACCAACACGTAAGGGACACTACAAGAGTGAGAGGAGAGGATGAACTAGCAAGACTGGACTTAGTATTCACCTTGAGTAGTGCAGATATTGAGGACATCACATATGAAAGACCCTTGGGGCCAGCGATCATGTGGTTTTGAGCTTCGAATACACAGTAGAGCTACAAGTGGAGGGGGAAGCAGGAAGGCCAGGACAAATGTAACCAAACTACAGGAATGGGGACTACACAGGAATGAGGAACTTCCTGAATGAGGTTCAGTGGGACAGAGAACTGGCAGGGAAGCCAGTTAATGAGATGATGGAATATGTAGCAAAAATGTGCAAGGAGGCTGAGGAGAGGTTTGTACCCAAGGGTAACAGGAATAATGAAAAAGCCAGGATGAGCCCATGGTTCACCCAAAGATGCAAGGAGGCAAAAACCAAGTGTGCTAGGGAATGGAAGAAATATAGAAGGCAAAGGACCCAGGAGAATAAGGAGAGCAGTCGTAGAGCCAGAAACGAATATGCACAGATAAGAAGGGAGGCCCAACGTCAATATGAAAACGACATAGCAGCAAAAGCCAAATAATACCCGAAGCTGTTATACAGCCACATCAGGAAGAAAACAACCGTCAAGGACCAGGTAATCAGGCTAAGGAAGGAAGGAGGAGAGACAACAAGAAATGACTGTGAAGTATGTGAGGAACTCAACAAGAGATTCAAAGAAGTGTTCACAGAGGAGACAGAAGGGGCTCCAGAAAGACGGAGAGGTGGGGTACACCACCATGTGCTGGACACAGTACGCACAACCGAGGAAGAAGTGAAGAGGCTTCTGAGTGAGCTAGATACCTCAAAGGCAATGGGGCCAGATAACATCTCCCCATGGGTCCTGAGAGAGGGAGCAGAGGCGCTATGTGTACCCCTAACAACAATATTCAATACATCTGTCGAAACAGGGAGATTGCCTGAGGCATGGAAGACAGCAAATGTGGTCCCAATCTTTAAAAAAGGAGACAGACATGAAGCACTAAACTACAGACCAGTGTCACTGACATGTATAGCATGCAAAATCATGGAAAAGATTGTCAGGAGAAGAATGGTGGAACATCTAGAAAGGAATGATCTCATCACCAGCAGCCAACATGGTTTCAGAGACGGGAAATCCTGTGTCACAAACCTACTGGAGTTCTATGACATGGTGACAGCAGTAAGACAAGAGAGAGAGGGGTGGGTGGATTGCATTTTCTTGGACTGCAAGAAGGCGTTTAACACAGTACCACACAAGACATTAGTGCAAAAACTGGAGGACCAAGCAGGGATAACAGGGAAGGCACTGCAATGGATCAGGGAATACTTCTCAGGAAGACAGCAGCGAGTAATGGTACGTGGCGAGGTGTCAGAGTGGGCACCTGTGACCAGCGGGGTCCCACAGGGGTCAGTCCTAGGACAAGTGCTGTTTCTGGTATTTGTGAACGACATGACGGAAGGAATAAACTCCGAGGTGTCCCTGTTTGCAGATGACGTGAAGTTGATGAGAAGAGTTCATTCGATCGAAGACCAGGAAGAAATACAAAGGGATCTGGACAGGCTGCAGACCTGGTCCAGCAACTGGCTCCTGGAGTTCAATCCCACCAAGTGCAAAGTCATGAGGATTGGGGAAGAGCAAAGAAGACCGCAGACGGAGTACAGTCTAGGGGGCCAGAGACTACAAACATCACTCAAGGAAAAAGATCTTGGGGTAAGTATAACATCAGGCACATCTCCTGAAGCGCACATCAACCAAATAACTGCCGCAGCATATGGGCACTGGCAAACCACAGAACAGCATTCCGACATCTTAATAAGGAATCGTTCAGGACCATGTACACCGTGTACGTTGGACCCATATTGGAGTATGCGGCACCAGTTTGGAACCCACACCTAGCCAAGCATGTAAAGAAACTAGAGAAAGTGCAAAGGTTTGCAACAAGACTAGTCCCAGAGTTAAGAGGTATGTCCTATGAGGAGAGGTTAAGGGAAATCAACCTGACGACACTGGAGGACAGGAGAGATAGGGAAGACATGATAACGACTTACAAAATACTGAGAGGAATTGACAAGGTGGACAAAGACAGGATGTTCCAGAGACTGGACACAGCAACACGGGGACAGAGTTGGAAGCTGAAGACACAGATGAATCAAAGGAATGTTAGGAAGTTTTTCTTCAGCCACAGAGTAGTCAGAAAGTGGAATAGTTTGGGAAGCGATGTAATGGAGGCAGGATCCATACATAGCTTTAAGCAGAGGTACGATAAAGCTCATGGTTCAGGGAGAGTGACCTAGTAGCGACCAGTGAAGAGGCGGGGCCAGGAGCTTGGAATCGACCCCTGCAACCTCAACCAGGTGAGTACAACTAGGTGAGTACACACACACACACACACACACACTCGACCCCTGCAACCTCAACTAGGTTAGTACACACACCAGAACACAGTGTTGGAGAGGAAACTGAAGGTATGGTACACAAAAGTGAATGGAGTAACGAATAAGTGGGAGCAGTGGCACGAAAGAGTCAAAGTGGCATCACCTGACATCATAGTTCTCACAGAAACCAAGCTCAAAGGAATGATAACAGATGCCATATTTCCATCGGGACACCATATCCTGAGGAAAGACAGAGCGAACAGAGGGGGTAGAGGGGAGGCACTGCTCATCAAAAACCGATGGGATTTTGATGAGCTGGAAAGAGGAGACAGAGGAGAAGCAAGAGACTGTATAATAGGAACACTTCAGTCTGGAGGTCCCAAGGTGGTAATTGCAGTGATGTATAACCCTCCACAGAACAGGAGGAGGCCAAGGCAAGAGTATGATGACAGCAATAGAGCGATGGTTGACACACTGGCTGAAGTGGCAAAAAGAGCACATGTGAGCAGGACAAAACTGCTGATTATGGGTGACTTCAAACTTTAGGAAATCATCTGGAAGAATCTGGAGCCACATGGGGGCCCAGAAAAATAGAGGGCAAGATGATGGAGGTGATACTGAAAAAAACGTCATGTACCAACATGTAAAGGACACTACCAGAGAGAGAGGAGAGGATGAACCAGCTAGATTGGACCTAGTATTCACCTTAAGTAGTGCAAATATTGAGGATATCACGTATGAAAGACCAGTCGGGGCCAGCGATCACGTGGTTCTGAGCTTCGAATATATAGTACAGTTACAAGTGGAAAAGGAAGGAGGAAGGGCAGGACGAATGAAGCCAAACTACAAGAGAGGGGACTACATAGGCATGAGGAATTTCCTGCACGGGATTCAGTGGGACAGAGAACTGGCAGGGAAGTCAGTGAACGAGATGATGGAATATGTGACAACGACAAGCAATGAAGCTGAGGAGAGGTTTGTGCCCAAGGAAAACAGAAATAACGAGAAAGCTAAGATGACCCCATGGTTCACCCTAAGGTGCAGAGAGGCCAAAACCAAGTGTGCTAGAAAATGGAAGAAGTATAGGAGGCAAAGGACCCAGGAGAATAAGGAGACCAGTCATAGAGCTAGAAATGAATATGCACAAGAAGGGAGACCCAACAGCAATAGGAAAATGACAAAGCAAAGAAAGCCAAACCTGACCCTAAGCTATTTACAGCCACTTCAGGAGGAAAACAGTCAATGACCAGGTAATCAGGCTGTGAAAGTAAAGAGGGGAGATCACATGAAACGATCGTTAAGTATCTGAGGAGCTCAACATGAGATTCTAGGATAAGTATTCACGGAGGAGACAGAAGTGACTCCAGAAAGACGGAGAGGTGAGGTACATCATCAAGTGTTGGACACAATAATTCAACCGAGGAAGAAGTGAAGAGGCTGCTAAGCAAGCTAGATACCTCACAGAGGATGGGACCAGATAACATCTCTCAATGGGTTCTGAGAGACGGAGCACAGGCACTTTCTGTACCACTAATAACAATCTTCAACACATCTGTCGAAACAAAGGGACTACCTGAGGCGTGGAAGACAGCAAATGTAGTCCCAATTTTTAAAAAAGGAGACAGACACCTAGCATTAAACTACAGACCAGTGTCACTGACATGTATAGTATGAAAAGTCATGGAAAAGATTATCAGGAGGGGAGTGGTGGAGCACCTAGAAAGAAATGAGCTTAACGACAGCCATCACGATTTCAGGGACGGGAAATCCTCTGTCAAAAACCTACTGGACTTCTATGACAGGGTAACAACAGTAGCACAAGAGAGAGAGGGGTGAGTAGATAGCATTTTCTTGGACTGTAAGAAGGCCTACACAAGATATTAGCGCAAAAGCTGGACGATCAGGCAGGTATAACAGGGAAGGCACTGCAGTGGATGAAGGAACACCTGTCAGGAAGACAGAGAGTCATGGTACGTGGCGAGGTGTCAAAGTAGGCGCCAGTGAGGAGTGGAGTTCCACAGGGATCAGTCCCACGACCCAGTGCTGTACCTGGCATCTGTGAACGAAAGGAATAGACTCAGAGGTGTCTCTGTTTGCAGATGATGTGAAGTTGATGAGAAGAATTCAGTCGGACGAAGATCAAGCAGAACTACAAGGGGATCTGGACAGGCTGCAGGCCTGGTCCAGAAACTGGCTCCTGGAGTTCAACCCCACCAAGTGCAAAGTCATGAAGATTGGGGAAGGGCAAAGAAGATCACAGACGGAGTACAGTCTAGGGGACCAGAGACTACAAACCTCACTCAAGGAAAAGGATCTTGGGTTAGTATAACACTGGGAACATCTCTTGAGGAGCACATCAACCAAGTAACTGCTGCAGCATACGGGCGCCTGGCAAACCTAAGAACAGCATTCCGACATCTTAAAAAGGAATCATTCAGGTTCCTGTGCACTGTGTACGTTAGGCCTATATTGGAGCATGCAGCACCAGTATGTACATCTAGCCAAGCATGCAAAGAAACAAGAGAAAGTGCAAAGGTTTGCAACAAGACTAGTCCCGGAGCTAAGGAGCATGCCCTACGAGGAGGGGTTAAGGGAAATCGACCTGACGACACTGGAGGACAGGAGAAATAGGGAGGATATGATAATGGCATGTAAAATACTGAGAGGAGTCGAGAGGGTGGACAGAAAGAGAGGATGTGCCAGAGATGGGACACAGTAACAAAGCGGCCATAGTTGGAAGTTCAAGACTCATATGAATCACAGGGATGCGAAAAAGTATTTCTTCAGCCACAGAGTTGTGAGGATGTGGAATAGTCTGGGAAGTGATGTAGTGGAGGCAGGATTCATACATAGCTTTTAAGAAGAGGTATGATTAAAACTCATGAAGCAGGAAGAGTGACCTAGCAGCTACCAGTGAAGAGGCGGGGCCAGGAGCTATGAATCGACCCCTGTAACCACAATTAGGTGAGTACATACACAATAGGCTAGTAACCCCTTGTCTATAAATTACTAAAAGTGAGCAAAAAACTTTTGTAATGCTGGGATGCTTGAATATGCTTGGTGGTAGTGCTGATGATAAGGAGATGAGTACCAATGTTATGAATGAAAAGAAATTGGATGTCCTGGATCTAAGCGGAACAAAGCTGAAGTGGGTAGGGGAGTTTCAGTGGGAAGAAATAAATGGGAAAAGGTTAGAAGTATCTGAGAGAGAGCTAAAGAAGGTGTGGCAATAATGTTGAAAGATCAGTTATGGCAAGATAAGGAATATAAATGTATTAACTCAAGGATTATGTGGATTAAAATAAGGGGTGGATGAGAAAAGTAGGTTATAATAAGTATTTATGCACCTGGAAAAGACAGGAATGTAGAGGAGAGAGAGAGATTTTGGATGATATGAAGTGAGTATTTGGCGAGTTTCAAAACAAGTGAGAGAGTATTTGTGGTAGAGGATTTGAATGTAAAAGTGTGAGAAACAGTTATAGAGGGCGTGGTAAGTAAGTTTAAGATGCCAGAGGTAAAGATAATGGGAGGACTTTGACTGAAATTTGTATAGAAAGAGGTTTTGTAATAGATATCACATATTTTAAGAAAAGAAGATAAATAAGTATACTATATATGATATAGGGCGTAATGACAGTAGTTTGTTGGAATATGTATTTATGGAAAAAAGCTTGATAAGTAGACTTCAAAATGTGCATGTTTATAGAGGTTCAAGAGATATATCAGATCATATTTTTGTTGTAGCTACAGTGAGAGTAAAAAGTAGAGGGAGTACAAGGAGAATGGTATCAGAAAGTAAGAGAGAGGTGTAGGTTTATTAACTGAAGAAGGAGGCATTCATGGTAAGATATAAGCAACTAATGCTAGAATGGGCTACTGAGAGTATAGGCAGTGAGGTTGAAGAAGTATGGGGTGGATTTAGGAATGCAACGTTAGAGTGTTCAGCAAAAGTTTTTGGATAAAGGAGGGTGGGTGTGGGAGGGAAGAGGAGAGATTGGTGGAATGATGAGGTAAAGAGAGTAGTAGGAGAAAAAAGTTAACATGTGAGAGATGTTTACAAAGTGGAAGTGATTTAAAGAGGGAGGCATATATGGGAAGAAAAAGAGAGATTAAGAAAATGATGAAGGAATGTAAAAGGAGAACAAATGAGAGAGTGGTTGAGATACTCTCAACAAATTTTGCTGAGAAAAAGAAAAAGTTTTAGAGCGAGATTAAATAAGTTTAGAAAGCCTAGGGAACGAATGGACTTGACAGGAGAGGAGAATTACTAGATGGAGAGTTGGAGGTATCGGGAAGATGGAGAGAATATTTTAAGGAACTGCTTAATGTTGATCAAGATAAGGAAGCTGTGATTTCGTGTATTGTCCAAAGAGGTATAACATCTTGTAGGAATGAGGAAGAGCCAGATGTGATTGCGGGGAGGTGCCTGACGCAGTGGGTAAAATGATAAGGCAAGTACACACACAGCTGGGATTGATGGGATCAAGACAGAAATATTAAAAGCAGGTGAGGATATAGTTTTGGAATGGTTGGTGCTTTTTTTTAATAACTGTATGAAAGAGCGAAAGGTACCTAGGGATTGGTAGACATTCTGCATATTTACTTTATATAAGGCAAATGCGACAAGAGGGTATAAAAATTAGAGGGGAAATAAGCCTGTTGAGTATACCTGGTAAGGGTATGGTAAATTTATGGATGACAGAATCAAGACTAAGACGGAAAGCAGGATCGCAGATGGACAAGGAGGCGTTTAGGAAAGGTAGGGGGATGTGTAGACCAAGTGTTTACAGCGAAACATATAAGTGAACAGTGTTTAAATAAGGGTAAAGGGTTTGTCTTTGTATTTATGGATTTGGAAAAGGCATATGATAAATTAATGTACATTAACTCAAGTCTAACCTAACCTAACTGAAACTCACAAATAATAAATTTCCGGGCAGAAATGCATGAACGGCAATGCAGAGGAAACCGCAGGTTCTTACTGCAGAACAGACTGACCTCAGAGCGTTTGACAGATACAATCCCCCACACAACCCTCAATGTTTAAGACGTGTGAGCATTTATTGTAAGCTAGTCAAGCAACCAGAAATGAAACACGTCACTCCAGGATGAAAAGTTGCCCAAGTTAATAGAGTGTCATATCACTGTATTATTGTGTTCGTAAGCACACTGAACGTGTGCTTACGAACGCATGCCAGGGGTTCGAGTCTCACATGTTTCGTTATTTGTTTGCATTCGTGTTATTACGATTTCGTGAGTCATAAGAGAATGTCTGTGAGAGAATATTACTGTGGATTTGTGACGAGATCATGGAGCTGTTGAGATGTTTAGTAAAGATAACATGGTGGCGGTTCTTGTCATCCTAAACAAAATAGTTCCACCACTCACTTCCCGAACAACCTAACACTTAAGAATGCTCACCGTGCCCTTGTTATAGAGCTGCCTCCGTCATAGAGCTGTAAACTTGATACGAACTCTCACCATACCCCTGTCATAGGGCTGTAAAAGGTACATCACTTGTACCAACTCTGACACTCCTTCGAGAGCCACTGCCGGGTCACCACATGGAGAAGACCCGGGCCAGGACCCGTCCTGGCAAACCTACATCAACATGAGCTTAATAATGTTTCCTCGTTGTCCACCCGTAGATAATGTCTCCCGATTTTTCCTCGCGGTCCGATGTATACGTGGAATAATTGTGGACTAAATTCTAGAAGATGAACAAGATGTAAATGCTTATAAATATCTTGTTATTGCAAAAGAAGAGAGCAGCACTGCAGTAAATCTACTGGCTCATGCTAAGCGCCATTAGGCCTGCTTACTACATACTAAGTATCGCGAGAAGTACACTCCTGGTGTGGGCAAAACAAAAACATGTGAATACGGTTTAGAAAACCGACAAGTTGATAAATGAAACACTTGTGCAACATTTGGGTATCTTTATTCTGATGAAAGTTATCCATATGTTGCACAAGTGTCTCATTCATCAAAACAAAGACACTCAGAGCAGACAACGTTTATCTCACGGGGAGCTTCATCACAGCTTGATGAAGCTCCGTTTGAACTCTACTTTTGCTCTTGCTCTAAGTGTATTTGAATTACCCATGTTTGTTGTCACTATTGTCTTCCAGCTACACTCATCGTAAGAAGACACTGTCTGCTGAGCAGACCTTTCTTTAAACCAACGTTTCGCTCAGTGACGAGCTATATCAAGTCAAAACATGGCGCACACAAAATATTATACTATATACTAAAAAGCCAGTGAGGTGGAGGTCCTATGATGTCAGAGTGGTGATGCTGGCAGGTTGGTGTCATATCTGCTCATTGTATGGCAGAATTTTTCAAGGTGACTTTAGCTAGAGGATCAGCGAATGTAAATACGCCCCGCGTCTATTCAAGGACACTGAAAAAGTGTGTGTGTGTGTGTGTGTGTGTGTGTGTGTGTGTGTGTGTGTGTGTGTGTGTGTGTGTGTGTGTGTGTGTGTGTGTGTGTGTGTGTGTGTGTGCGTGTGTGTTGCTTATACACAGCACCATCTAGTCCGAATGTTCTATTATATGAGCATTTCAGCTCTTCTCCAGTTCATTAGATGCGCCGGTTTCTACCTATGACTGACGCCACCAATGCTATGTGGGTTACAGGCCCATTTATCTTCAAGGACTCTTGTGTGGAGAATCTGTGCAGTTTCACCAACATGTACTCAGTCACACCCACCTGCTTCAGTACAGGTTACATTGGGGGTTACACCACTATGCTTAAGTCTCTTGAGAACTCTGCATGACCACGTCAACAGTTGGAAGATTGAGTTGCAATTTCAATGTTGTACTGTTCACTTGGCGTTGTATTATGCCTCGGGTTGACGCATTCGCACTTGGTTTTTATGTGCTCGCCAAAGAAAAAGTACGATAGTCAAGAGAAGATATAACGAACGCAATAAAAAATGGATAACGTGTAAGAGAGAGTTGCCTGAGGAAATGACCAGAAGTGAAGAGTCTTCCAAACTTACATTGACGGATGAACACTGCTGCTGCTACTACCTTTATAATGTACAGCCGTTTCTATGACCATTAGTGTTACTACTAGTGCTGCCACCATTATTATTGCGGCTGCAACTCCCACTAATGCTTCAGATGCTACCACCATTAGCACTGCTTATGCTACCACCGTTAGTAATTTTGCTACCACCGTTGTTATAAATATTGGCAGTAGCACTGCTGGTGGTGGCAACGAGCTGAGGGGCATGGTTACAGGATGTTGCAGCCACTCTCTCACCCCTCTGCTTCCCTCTCACACCCCTCTGCTCCCCTCTCACACCCCTCTGCTCCCCTAAGTTCACTCCATTCACAACTTCCTTAAGTCAAGGTTAATGACCACACCTGGGAGCAGCTGCCCTGTACTCTTGACTGATAAAAGCCTCTCACACTTTATGGAGTCAGCTCTCTCTCGCAATACACTTTACGAATTATATCTATTGGAAGAAGTAAAGAACTTGTAAGATTTTCACACATATATGTTTCTTAGTCTATAACAAACTTTAACAACACTTTTTTTAACTAATCTTCTTTTTATCATTTAATGATGTTAAACGGTCACTTCATCATCTAACAAACACTTATCGTGCCAGGAGGCACTTGTCCAGTACAGTGACGAACAAACCATCACATCTTGTGTTTCTAACAGACAGCGGAGATTCAAAATTGTGTCCGTGAAGCAGATTTGTGCCACAATTTGTGAAAATTCAAGTAGTGGTCCGACAACAAGAAAGTGAAGAGCAGATTTCAAATGTTATTTTTACAAAAGTGAATGAAAATATTCAATATATATATATATATATATATATATATATATATATATATATATATATATATATATATATATATATATATATATATATATATATATATATATATAGGGAGGTACCACCTCTAGAACTGTCATAGGGACCCTCATCCTCAGAGAAAAGAATAAACTTGCTTCAGGGGAAACTCAAGGTTCTCCCTGAAGCTGTTTGAGAATTTTCTCCTACCACCCACTATATTTAATATATATTTTATTTAAAGACAAAATACATTAGCAAAACATTCACAAAAATACAATAGAAAGTAAACAACATAAATAACAACTCTGAGCTGCATCTCGAATACTTCGTCCAGCTCCCCGGCGGTGGGTGCGTTCCCAGAATGATGCAGGCATTTCCTCTCTGAATCGCGACACTCAGTCTCTGAAAGAGGAAGCTGGTCGCCCTGTGGTCCTTGGTTTCTATGATGAGCTTTTCACCCAGCTCTTTGAGGAACTTTAGAGCACACTTGCCCCCATGCTCCAAGGGTCTCCGACCCTATTGAGATAAAGTTATAGCAAGGGCGAAGGCCTTCATATTTTCGGATCTTCTGGGTCTCCCTGTGGCTGGCAGCTCCACCCCGTTCAGCTACGGAGTATGGCAAGTAAGTGTCTGCCAATGTGGCGGTGCAGGTGTAGTCCCAAGAAATCTGCTTTCCATCCTTCCAGGGTAGCACAGTGGCTCCATCAGGACACTTTTGACTTCTGCACTTGGGGTTCCCATTGAGCTGGGCAACGGGCTGTGGCGAGGCTTCTCTTTATGATGTCATTGACCTCCTATGTCTGGCATACTTCCCTTCTGCTGTGTGATACACGAGACCATGAAGTCTGAATTGATCAGCCGTCGCCCTGCCGCAAATACACCTATGTTCGGTGAGGATGGGGACAGCTAAGCGAAGAGCAACACCAGTCCGAATGGCCTGTGGGTCGAGTGGAGTGCCCAGGGAGGAATTGGGAACAGTGTGAAGGAAATCTCCTGAGTGTTGTGCCTTCACCGCCAGGAGACGAGCTTTGTCCTTTCCTGAAGTGTTAGTAACCATTGTGTTGATTTTTTCCAAGATCAGTTTGTTCCAGTGGGGCTGTTTGTGCTCTTTGGGAGGAGCTGGTCTACTGGAGGAGTCTGCAAGGGTGTCCCACCGCATCGCTGCTTTAGTAAACCCGGGGTCTTGAGCTCCTACCACGTCTCTCAACTTTCGGGGACAGTCTTCTTGACTAATGCACTGGAAGCCAAACACGACAACAGAAAAGCAGGTAAAGCAACATGCATTGCTTTGCGCACCCCTATACCTCCCAGTCGCACTGGGAGGGTTGCCTGATCCCATTGCTGATCCTCTAGTGACAGGTTCAGTGCCTGAACCTGTGCGTCATATTCGTCGAGTGTTGGGCTGTCAAAAGAGGGTGCACACCTCAGAAAGTGAGTCTTGGCATAGTAAGACACCTGGTGAGGAGATAGAGAGCATCATGGGCATCAAGATTGCTTATTCTCTCCTCCATTCTCATCAGGTCATTCAATTTGTCCTTGAGGACAGTGTCGATGGCCTGGTGACCAAGTGGTGCTCCCAAGAGGGTACTGTTGGACGGAGTGGTAGTAGAGACTTCCGGGAGGATTCTTCGCACAGCATTGATTATTTCCTGGTTCGCTGTGATGATTTCACACTTCGAAGGATTGAGGATGAGTCCCAAGTCTTCTTCCTTTGTTTTCACCAGTTGTAGGTCCTCTAACAGAGACTCTTCAGTACCTGCCAGAATGCCATCATCCAGGTAACAGATGTTGAGCTCAATGCATAGGCTGGAAGCTAGATCTCTTATTGACAAGCAGAAGAGAAGTGGAGAGAGTGGGTCACCCTGCTGAACACCCTCTGATGAGAGAATTTCGTGTTCTCCAAACAAAAGAATTGAGGGTTTGCTGTAGCCGGCTGAAATGAAGGGAAAAAGGCTGGGGAACCGATCCCGAACGGCCGGCAAGACAACATCTCTCTTCACCATATTAAAGGCATTTCTAAAATCAAGTCTGACTATGGCCTTGTCTTCTGGTAGGTCCCTGATGTAGGCCCTTGCCGCATGAGCTGCGGCTGCACTGCCTTGAGAGATCCCAAAGCCCAGTTGGTGTGGCTGGAGTAAACTGGCAGTTTCTAGGGGAATGTTTCTTACTGCTGCTTTGGCAACGAGACGGCGACGAGTGTTACCAACAGCAATGCGTCTGAATACCCCATTCTTCTTCTTCAAAGCACATAGTGAGGCTCTAAAAAAGAAAGGTTTAATTTCGGTGAGAAGAATTGATGCACTGTACCTAGTATTGGATTTACCATCTCTTTGAGGTGTTGTGGTCCAATTCCAGTGTAACCTCCTGCAGATCCTACTGGAAATGACAAAATCGCCTTATAGACTACTGATTCTGCAAAATTGTTCAGTGATAGTTTCTTCCTCAGGGTTGATGTTGATGGCTATGGTGTCCCTGGTTGGATGCTTGTCTCTTAGTGCTTGGGCTGTGGTCTCATCTTTGGGGGCTACAGTGTCGTCACTTGTAATTATTCTGAGTGCTCCCACTGTGTTACCTTCTTCGATTTTTTTGCTTACCTGTGCGCAAATTTTCTCGTTTTCAGTGGAACTTTTCTTGGGTCTACCTCCGTGATTCCTGCGATGATGGGGCAGAGGGACCCAATTATCAATTCTTGGGTAGTTGCGCACTGCCTTGATGATTGATGTGGTTAGCAGTTTGCCTCATCTTTCAGGAACTGCAAGATAGACATTGCCGAACAGGAGTAGGTTGCGCCATGCTTTGATGGTGCCTCGGGCTTCTAAGTTCGCCTGCTTAAGAAGGTCCGCTTTAGGGATGTGGGATAGGGTACTGCTAGCAGTGGATTTAAATGCCAACAGAAGATTATTGTAAGTGAGGAGGTTGCCATTGGAATTGTCATCTGCCTGTGGAGGCTGTGGGCTGCTCTCTGCTGGGGGCATATGTGATCCCGCAGTGTTTATTGTAACCACGAACAAGTGGTATTTAATCAATAATAACACTGCGACTATCCGAGGATTCGAACCCTTGTTGTTTTAGCCCCCATCATGGTGAGCGAAAATTCCACGACGCTCTAACCTACGGGACCATACAATCAGTTTTGTCGCAGGATGCGACCCACAACAGGCACCTATTTGATACTGATGGATGAACGTGGACAACAACTTTTGAAATAAAAATATATTTAGAAAATAACTTTCAACGCCAGCAACACGTACAGCCACGATTCAACCTTACGATACGACCTACACCCACGACGCTCCCTGACGTTCACCAGTACATGATGTACTGTGTATCATCCTACAACAATCAGCAACCTTGGGATCCCCCCCTCTCCCTCTCTCTCCCTCTCTCTCTCTCTCTCTCTCTCTCTCTACTACGTCCCTTTCTTTGCATGTTTTATGCTTCCTTCTTTTTTCCTCCGGCTTTTCTTACTTTCCTAATGAATTCTGCTATAAACTCCTTCCTTCTTCTCTGTGCATTATTTATTTGTTATTTTCTTGCTATTCTCCTCTTTGTGTCCTTGTCTTATTCTCTGCCTTGTTTATTCAAGCTTCCATTCACAGGCTCCCGTTCACAGGCTTCCGTTCACAGGCTCCCGTTCACAGGCTCCCGTTCACAGGGCTCCCCTTCACAAGCTCTCTTTCACAGGGTGGACAGAAACAGGATGTTTCAGAGATGGGACATAACAACCAGGAGACACAACTGGAAGTTGAAAACTCAGATAAACCACAAGGATGTTAGGAAGTATATTATCAGCCACTGAGTTGTCAGGAAGTGAAACAATGTGGAGAGTGAAGGGGAGGAGGATGCATACATAGCTGTAAGAGGAGATTCGACAAAGCTCATGGAGCAGGACTAGAGTGGACTTAGTAGCTACCAGCGAAGAGGCGGGCGCAGGAGCTGTGAATCAACTCCTGCAACCACAAATAGATAAGGACACACACACACACATACATACACCCACCCACCCATACACACACACACACACACACACACACACACACACACACACACACACACACACACACACACACACACACACACACACACACACACACACACACACACACACACACACACACACACACACACACATATATATATATATATATATATATATATATATATATATATATATATATATATATATATATATATATATTTTTTTTTTTTTTTCAACAAGTCGGTCGTCTCCCACCGAGGCAGGGTGACCCAAAAAAGAAAGAAAATCCCCAAAAAGAAAATACTTTCATCATCATTCAACACTTTCACCACACTCACACATTATCACTGCTTTTGCAGAGGTGCCCAGAATACAACAGTTTAGAAGCATATACGTATAAAGATACACAACATATCCCTCCAAACTGCCAATATCCCAAACCACTCCTTTAAAGTGCAGGCATTGTACTTCCCATTTCCAGGACTCAAGTCCGACTATATGAAAATAACCGGTTTCCCTGAATCCCTTCACTAAATATTACCCTGCTCACACTCCAACAGATCGTCAGGTCCCAAGTATCATTCGTCTCCATTCACTCCTATCGAACACGCTCATGCACGCTTGCTGGAAGTCCAAGCCCCTCGCCCACAAAACCTCCTTTACCCCCTCTTTCCAACCCTTTCGAGGACGACCCCTACCCATCTTTCCTTCCCCTATAGATTTATATGCTTTCCATGTCATTCTACTTTGATCCATTCTCTCTAAATGACCAAACCACCTCAACAACCCCTCTTCTGCCCTCTGACTAATGCTTTTATTAACTCCACACCTTCTCCTAATTTCCACACTCCGAATTTTCTGCATAATATTTACACCACACATTGCCCTTAGACAGGACATCTCCACTGCCTCCAACCGTCTCCTCGCTGCTGCATTTACCACCCAAGCTTCACATCCATATAAGAGTGTTGGTACTACTATACTTTCATACATTCCCTTCTTTGCCTCCATAGATAACGTTTTTTGACTCCACATATACCTCAACGCACCACTCACCTTTTTTCCCTCATCAATTCTATGATTAACCTCATCCTTCATAAATCCATCCGCCGACACGTCAACTCCCAAGTATCTGAAAACATTCACTTCTTCCATACTCCTCCTCCCCAATATGATATCCAATTTTTCTTTATCTAAATCATTTGATACCCTCATCACCTTACTCTTTTCTATGTTCACTTTCAACTTTCTACCTTTACACACATTCTCAAACTCATCCACTAACCTTTGCAATTTTTCTTTAGAATCTCCCATAAGCACAGTATCATCAGCAAAAAGTAACTGTGTCAATTCCCATTTTGAATTTGATTCCCCATAATTTAATCCTACCCCTCTCCCGAACACCCTAGCATTTACTTCTTTTACAACCCCATCTATAAGTATATTAAACAACCATGGTGACATTACACATCCCTGTCTAAGACCTACTTTTACCGGGAAGTATTCTCCCTCTCTTCTACACACCCTAACCTGAGCCTCACTATCCTCATGAAAGCTCTTTACAGCATTTAGTAACTTACCACCTATTCCATAAACTTGCAACATCTGCCACATTGCTCCTCTATCCACTCTATCATATGCCTTTTCTAAATCCATAAATGCAATAAAAACTTCCCTACCTTTATCTAAATACTGTTCACATATATGCTTCAATGTAAACACTTGATCTACACATCCCCTACCCACTCTGAAGCCTCCTTGCTCATCCGCAATTCTACATTCTGTCTTACCTCTAATTCTTTCAATTATAACCCTACCGTATACTTTTCCTGGTATACTCAGTAAACTTATTCCTCTATAATTTTTACAATCTCTTTTGTCCCCTTTCCCTTTATATAAAGGGACTATACATGCTCTCCGCCAATCCTTAGGTACCTTCCCCTCTTTCATACATTTATTAAACAAAAGTACCAACCACTCCAACACTATATCCCCCCCTGCTTTTAACATTTCTGTCATGATCCCATCAGTTCCAGCTGCTTTACCCCCTTTCATTCTACGTAATGCCTCACGTACCTCCACCACACTTACATTCTGCTCTTCTTCACTCCTAAAAGATGGTATACCTCCATGGCCAGTGCATGAAATTACCGCCTCCCTTTCTTCCTCAACATTTAAAAGTTCCTCAAAATATTCTCGCCATCTACCTAATACCTCCATCTCCCCATCTACTAACTCCCCTACTCTGTTTTTAACCGACAAATCCATACTTTCCCTAGGCTTTCTTAACTTGTTTAACTCACTCCAAATTTTTTTCTTATTTTCATTAAAATTTCTTGACAGCGCCTCTCCCACTCTTTCATCTGCTCTCCTTTTGCACTCTCTCACCACTCTCTTCACCTTTCTTTTACTCTCCATATACTCTGCTCTTCTTATAACACTTCTGCTTTGTAAAAACCTCTCGTAAGCTACCTTTTTCTCTTTTATCACACCCTTTACTTCATCATTCCACCAATCACTCCTCTTTCCTCCTGCCCCCACCCTCCTATAACCACAAACTTCTGCCCCACATTCTAATACTGCATTTTTAAGACTATTCCAACCCTCTTCAACCCCCCCACTACTATATATATATATATATATATATATATATATATATATATATATATATATATATATATATATATATAAATATATATATATATATATATATATATATATATATATATATATATATATATATATATATATATATATATATATATGTCGTGCCGAATAGGCAGAATTTGCCATCTTGGCTTAAATAGCAACGCTCATCTTGCCATATAGGACAAGTGAAAATTTGTGTATGCAATAATTTCGCCAAAATCATTCTGAACCTAAAGAAAAAAATATATTTCCCTGTGTTTGTTTAGTATTAAATTATTGTAAACAAATCTAAAATATATTTAGGTGGGTTAGGCTAAAATAAATTGTTCTTGTTGTAATAAGGTTAGGTAAGTTTTTTAAGATTCTTTCGTAGCAAAATTAAAATTTTTTTACATTAACATTAATGAAAAAAATACTATCTTTAAACGTATAAGAGAAAATTTTAGAAAGGACTTAATTTTAAATGAGTTCTTGCTAATTGACCAGTTTTACATATTCGGCACGACATATATATATATATATATATATATATATATATATATATATATATATATATATATATATATATATATATATATATATATATATATATATATATATATATATATATATAAATATATATATATATATATATATATATATATATATATATATATATATATATATATATATATATATATATATATATATATATATATGTAGGTAGTAGGTTGGTAGACAGCAACCACCCAGGGAAGTACTACCGTCCTGCCAGATGACTGTGAAACAAAAACCTGTAACTGTTTTGCATGATGGTAGGATTGCTGGCTTCTTTTTCTGTCTCATAAACACGCTAAGATAACAGGGATATCTTGCTACTCCTACTTACACTTTGGTCACACTTCACAGACACGCACATGCATATATATATATACATACATCTAGGTTTTTCTCCTTTTTCTAAATAGCTCTTGTTCTTTTTTATTTCTTCTATTGTCCATGGGGAAGTGGAAAAGAATCTTTCCTCCGTAAGCCATGCGTGTCGTATGAGGCGACTAAAATGCCGGGAGCAATGGGCTAGTAACCCCTTCTCCTGTATACAATTACTAAAAAAGAGAAGAAGAAAAACTTTATAAAACTGGGTTGCTTAAATGTGCGTGGATGTAGTGCGGATGACAAGAAACAGATGATTGCTGATGTTATGAATGAAAAGAAGTTGGATGTCCTGGCCCTAAGCGAAACAAAGCTGAAGGGGGTAGGAGAGTTTCAGTGGGGGGAAATAAATGGGATTAAATCTGGAGTATCTGAGAGAGTTAGAGCAAAGGAAGGGGTAGCAGTAATGTTAAATGATCAGTTATGGAAGGAGAAAAGAGAATATGAATGTGTAAATTCAAGAATTATGTGGATTAAAGTAAAGGTTGGATGCGAGAAGTGGGTCATAATAAGCGTGTATGCACCTGGAGAAGAGAGGAATGCAGAGGAGAGAGAGAGATTTTGGGAGATGTTAAGTGAATGTATAGGAGCCTTTGAACCAAGTGAGAGAGTAATTGTGGTAGGGGACTTGAATGCTAAAGTAGGAGAAACTTTTAGAGAGGGTGTGGTAGGTAAGTTTGGGGTGCCAGGTGTAAATGATAATGGGAGCCCTTTGATTGAACTTTGTATAGAAAGGGGTTTAGTTATAGGTAATACATATTTTAAGAAAAAGAGGATAAATAAGTATACACGATATGATGTAGGGCGAAATGACAGTAGTTTGTTGGATTATGTATTGGTAGATAAAAGACTGTTGAGTAGACTTCAGGATGTACATGTTTATAGAGGGGCCACAGATATATCAGATCACTTTCTAGTTGTAGCTACACTGAGAGTAAAAGGTAGATGGGATACAAGGAGAATAGAAGCATCAGGGAAGAGAGAGGTGAAGGTTTATAAACTAAAAGAGGAGGCAGTTAGGGTAAGATATAAACAGCTATTGGAGGATAGATGGGCTAATGAGAGCATAGGCAATGGGGTCGAAGAGGTATGGGGTAGGTTTAAAAATGTAGTGTTAGAGTGTTCAGCAGAAGTTTGTGGTTACAGGAAAGTGGGTGCAGGAGGGAAGAGGAGCGATTGGTGGAATGATGATGTAAAGAGAGTAGTAAGGGAGAAAAAGTTAGCATATGAGAAGTTTTTACAAAGTAGAAGTGATGCAAGGAGGGAAGAGTATATGGAGAAAAAGAGAGAAGTTAAGAGAGTGGTGAAGCAATGTAAAAAGAGAGCAAATGAGAGAGTGGGTGAGATGTTATCAACAAATTTTGTTGAAAATAAGAAAAAGTTTTGGAGTGAGATTAACAAGTTAAGAAAGCCTAGAGAACAAATGGATTTGTCAGTTAAAAATAGGAGAGGAGAGTTATTAAATGGAGAGTTAGAGGTATTGGGAAGATGGAAGGAATATTTTGAGGAATTGTTAAATGTTGATGAAGATAGGGAAGCTGTGATTTCGTGTATAGGGCAAGGAGGAATAACATCTTGTAGGAGTGAGGAAGAGCCAGTTGTGAGTGTGGGGGAAGTTCGTGAGGCAGTAGGTAAAATGAAAGGGGGTAAGGCAGCCGGGATTGATGGGATAAAGATAGAAATGTTAAAAGCAGGTGGGGATATAGTTTTGGAGTGGTTGGTGCAATTATTTAATAAATGTATGGAAGAAGGTAAGGTACCTAGGGATTGGCAGAGAGCATGCATAGTTCCTTTGTATAAAGGCAAAGGGGATAAAAGAGAGTGCAAAAATTATAGGGGGATAAGTCTGTTGAGTGTACCTGGTAAAGTGTATGGTAGAGTTATAATTGAAAGAATTAAGAGTAAGACGGAGAATAGGATAGCAGATGAACAAGGAGGCTTTAGGAAAGGTAGGGGGTGTGTGGACCAGGTGTTTACAGTGAAACATATAAGTGAACAGTATTTAGATAAGGCTAAAGAGGTCTTTGTGGCATTTATGGATTTGGAAAAGGCGTATGACAGGGTGGATAGGGGGGCAATGTGGCAGATGTTGCAAGTGTATGGTGTAGGAGGTAGGTTACTGAAAGCAGTGAAGAGTTTTTACGAGGATAGTGAGGCTCAAGTTAGAGTATGTAGGAAAGAGGGAAATTTTTTCCCAGTAAAAGTAGGCCTTAGACAAGGATGTGTGATGTCACCGTGGTTGTTTAATATATTTATAGATGGGGTTGTAAGAGAAGTAAATGCGAGGGTCTTGGCAAGAGGCGTGGAGTTAAAAGATAAAGAATCACACACAAAGTGGGAGTTGTCACAGCTGCTCTTTGCTGATGACACTGTGCTCTTGGGAGATTCTGAAGAGAAGTTGCAGAGATTGGTGGATGAATTTGGTAGGGTGTGCAAAAGAAGAAAATTAAAGGTGAATACAGGAAAGAGTAAGGTTATGAGGATAACAAAAAGATTAGGTGATGAAAGATTGAATATCAGATTGGAGGGAGAGAGTATGGAGGAGGTGAACGTATTCAGATATTTGGGAGTGGACGTGTCAGCAGATGGGTCTATGAAAGATGAGGTGAATCATAGAATTGATGAGGGAAAAAGAGTGAGTGGTGCACTTAGGAGTCTGTGGAGACAAAGAACTTTGTCCTTGGAGGCAAAGAGGGGAATGTATGAGAGTATAGTTTTACCAACGCTCTTATATGGGTGTGAAGCGTGGGTGATGAATGTTGCAGCGAGGAGAAGGCTGGAGGCAGTGGAGATGTCATGTCTGAGGGCAATGTGTGGTGTGAATATAATGCAGAGAATTCGTAGTTTGGAAGTTAGGAGGAGGTGCGGGATTACCAAAACTGTTGTCCAGAGGGCTGAGGAAGGGTTGTTGAGGTGGTTCGGACATGTAGAGAGAATGGAGCGAAACAGAATGACTTCAAGAGTGTATCAGTCTGTAGTGGAAGGAAGGCGGGGTAGGGGTCGGCCTAGGAAGGGTTGGAGGGAGGGGGTAAAGGAGGTTTTGTGTGCGAGGGGCTTGGACTTCCAGCAGGCATGCGTGAGCGTGTTTGATAGGAGTGAATGGAGACAAATGGTTTTTAATACTTGACGTGCTGTTGGAGTGTGAGCAAAGTAACATTTATGAAGGGATTCAGGGAAACCGGCAGGCCGGACTTGAGTCCTGGAGATGGGAAGTACAGTGCCTGCACTCTGAAGGAGGGGTGTTAATGTTGCAGTTTAAAAACTGTAGTGTAAAGCACCCTTCTGGCAAGACAGTGATGGAGTGAATGATGGTGAAAGTTTTTCTTTTTCGGGCCACCCTGCCTTGGTGGGAATCGGCCGGTGTGATAATAAAATAAAAAATATATATGCAGAGATTGGTGGATGAATTTGGTAGGGTGTGCAAAAGAAGAAAATTAAAGGTGAATACAGGAAAGAGTAAGGTTATGAGGATAACAAAAAGATTAGGTGATGAAAGATTGAATATCAGATTGGAGGGAGAGAGTATGGAGGAGGTGAATGTATTCAGATATTTGGGAGTGGACGTGTCAGCGGATGGGTCTATGAAAGATGAGGTGAATCATAGAATTGATGAGGGAAAAAGAGTGAGTGGTGCACTTAGGAGTCTGTGGAGACAAAGAACTTTGTCCTTGGAGGCAAAGAGGGGAATGTATGAGAGTATAGTTTTACCAACGCTCTTATATGGGTGTGAAGCGTGGGTGATGAATGTTGCAGCGAGGAGAAGGCTGGAGGCAGTGGAGATGTCATGTCTGAGGGCAATGTGTGGTGTGAATATAATGCAGAGAATTCGTAGTTTGGAAGTTAGGAGGAGGTGCGGGATTACCAAAACTGTTGTTCAGAGGGCTGAGGAAGGGTTGTTGAGGTGGTTCGGACATGTAGAGAGAATGGAGCGAAACAGAATGAATTCAAGAGTGTATCAGTCTGTAGTGGAAGGAAGGCGGGGTAGGGGTCGGCCTAGGAAGGGTTGGAGGGAAGGGGTAAAGGAGGTTTTGTGTGCGAGGGGCTTGGACTTCCAGCAGGCATGCGTGAGCGTGTTTGATAGGAGTGAATGGAGACAAATGGTTTTTAATACTTGACGTGCTGTTGGAGTGTGAGCAAAGTAACATTCATGAAGGGATTCAGGGAAACCGGAAGGCCGGACTTGAGTCCTGGAGATGGGAAGTACAGTGCCTGCACTCTGAAGGAGGGGTGTTAATGTTGCAGTTTAAAAACTGTAGTGTAAAGCACCCTTCTGGCAAGACAGTGATGGAGTGAATGATGGTGAAAGTTTTTCTTTTTCGGGCCACCCTGCCTTGGTGGGAATCGGCCAGTGTGATAATAAAAAAAATAAAATATATATATATATAGATATATATATATATATATATATATATATATATATATATATATATATATATATATATATATATATATATATATATATATATATACTGTGTGCCATGAACCACAAACGTAGTTCCCATTTTTAAAAAATGAGACAGAAAAGAGGCACTAAATTACAGATCAGTGTCACTGACCTGAATAGTATGCAAAGTCATGGAGAAGATTATCAAGAGGAGAGTGGTGGAGCACCTGGAACGGAACAAGATTATAAACGACAACCAGAACGGATTCATGGAAGGCAAATCCTGTGTCAAAAACCTTCTGGAGTTTTATGACAAAGTTACAGAAGACACGAGAGAGAGGGGTGGGTTGATTGCATTTTCCTGGACTGCAAGGCCTTAGACACAGTTCCTCACAAGAGACTAGTGCAGAAACTAGAGGATCAGGCGCGTATAACAGGAAGGGCACTGCAATAGATCAGAGAATACCTGACAGAGAGGCAACAACAAGTCATGATACGGGATGAGGTATCACAATGGGCACCTGTGATGAGCGGGGTCCCACAGGGGTCGGTCCTAGGACCAGTGCTAGTTTTGGTATATGTGAATGACATGATGGAAGGGATAGACTCAGAAGTGTCCTTGTTCGCAGATGATGTGAAGCTAATGAGGAGAATTAAATCAGATGAGGATCAGGCAGGACTTCAAAGAGACCTGGACAGGCTGGACACGTGGTCCAGCAACTGGCTTCTTGAATTCAACCCTGCGAAATGCAAAGTCATGAAGATCGGAGAAGGGCAAAGAAGACCGCAGACGGAGTATAGGCTAGGTGGCCAAAGACTGCAAACCTCACTCAAGGAGAAAGATCTTGGGGTGGCCATAACACCGAGCATGTCTCCGGAGGCACACATCAACCAGATAACTGCTGCAGCATATGGGCGCCTGGCAAACCTAAAAATAGCGTTCCGATACCTTAGTAAGGAATCGTTCAAGACACTGTACGCTGTGCACATCAGGCCTATACTGGAGTATGCAGCACCAATTTGGAACCCACATCTGATCAAGCACGTCTAGAAATTAGAGAAAGTGCAAAGGTTTGCAACAAGGTTAGTTCCGGAGCTCAGGGGTATGTCTTACGAAGATAAATTGAGGGAAATCGGACTGACAACATTGGAGGACAGGAGGGTCAGGGGAGACATGATAACGACATACAAAATACTGCGTGGAATAGACAAGGTTGACAGAGACAGGTTGTTCCAGAGAGGGGACACAGAAACAAGGGGCCACAATTGGAAGCTGAAGACTCAGACGAGTCAGAGGGATGTTAGGAAGTATTTCTTCAGTCATAGAGTCGTCAGGAAGTGGAATAGCCTAGCAAGTGGTGCAGTGGAGGCAGGAACAATACATAGTTTTAAGACGAGGTTTAACAAAACTCAGGAAGCAGAGAAAGAGAGGACCTAGTAGCGATCAGTGAAGAGGCGGGGCCAGGAGCTGAGTCTCGACCCCTGCAACCACAATTAGGTGAGAACACACACGTACACACACACAACACACACACATACACACACACACACACACACACACTGAAGACGGCAAATGTAGACCCCATTTTTAAGAAAGGAGACAGAAAGGAGGCACTAAACTATAGAAAAGCGTCATTGACGTGTATAGTACGCAAAGTCATGGAGAAGATTATCAGGAGGAGAGTGGTGGAGCACCTAGAATGGAACAAGATTATAAACGACAACCAGCACGGATACATGGAAGGTAAATACTGTGTCGATAACTTACTGGAGTTTTATGACTTGGTAACAGAAGTAAGACACAAGGGAGAAGGGTGGGTTGATTGCATTTTCTTGGACTGCAAGAAGGCCTTCGCCACAGTTTCTCAGAAGAGATTACTGCAGAAGCTAGAGGATCAGGCAAAAATAACAGGAAGGGCACTGCAATGGATAAGAGAATACCTGACACGGAGGCAACAGAGTCATGGTACCTGATGAGGTATCACAGTGGGCGCCTGTGACGAGCGGGGTCCGACAGGGGTCAGTCCTAGGACCAGTGCTATTTTTGGTATATGTGAATGACATGATGGAAGGGACAGACTCAGAAGTGTCGTTGTTGGCAGATGATGTGAAGTTAATGAGGAGAATTAAATCAGAAGAGGATGAGGCAGGGTTACAAAGAGACCTGGACAGGCTGGACGCGTGGTCCAGCAACTGTCTCCTCGAATTTAGCACCGCCAGATACAAAGTCATGAAGATCGGAGAAGGGCAAAGAAGACCGCAGACAGAGTATAGGCTAGGAGGCCAAAGGCTGCAAACCTTACTCAAGGAGCACATCGCTAGAAGCACAAGTTAACCAGATAACTGCTGCGGCATATGGGCACTTGACAAACCTGAGAATAGCGTTCCGGTACCTCAGTAAGGAATCGTTCAAGACTTTATACACTGTGTACATCATTCCCATACTGAAGTACGTAGCATCAGTTAGGAACCCACACCTGGTCAAACACATCAAGAAATTAGAGAAAGTGCAAAGGTTTGCAACAAAGCTAGTTCCAGAGCTAAGGGGAATGTCCTATGAAGGAAGGTTAAGGGAAATCGATCTGACAACACTGGAGGACAGGAGGGTCAGGGGAGACATGATAACCACATACAAAATACTGTGTGGAATAGACAAGGTGGACAGAGATAGGATGTTCCAGAGAGGAGACAACAGAAACAAGGGGTCACAATCGGAAGCTGAAGACTCAGATGAGTCAAAGGGATGTTAGGAAGTATTTTTTCAGTCATAGAGTAGTTAGGAAGTGGAATAGTGTGGCAAGCGATGTAGTGGAGGCAGGAACTATGCATAGTTTTAAGATGAGGTATGATAAAGCTCATGGTGCATGGGGAGAGAGGACCTAGTAGCGGTCGACAAAGAGGCAGGGCCAGAAGCTGAGTCTCGACCCCTACAACCACAATTAGGTGAGTACACACACACACACATACACTACTTGCACAAACACACACACACACAGTACACATACACAAACACACACACACTATAAGACACACACACACACAGACACACCATAACACATACACATACACACAGACACATGCTAACACATACACACACACACAGACACACCCTAACACATGCACACAACACATATATATACATCCCCCACACACACTATGATAACTAGCCTAAAAAAGTAAGAAATGGGACCCCGGTGATCTGGAGAAAATAGAATATCCAGGAATATGCATCTGGAAAGGAAGAATGGATGGAAAAACTAAGGAGAACGATGGAAGAAGAGTTGAAAAGTAAACTAGGTGAGCTTATCTCTAAAATGGAGAAGAGCATGGATGCAGAGAACAAGAAGTGGGAGCTATGAGTCAGAACTTCAGAAGCTAAGATACAAAACCTCAAAAATTAACTGAAAATGCAGAAGCAAGATATGGAGCCAAAGAACGGAAGGGGTATGCCATCAGGAGCAAGTACACCAATATCTGACAAGGGAACCGAAGGAAAGGAAGGAGCTAAGTCCCAGGTTGAGGTCCTATCAGGCCACCAGAAAATGCTGAATAATGAAAGTCGCATGCTGCTGGGCACAGGGACGACAGTAAGTGAGTAGAGAAGGTGATAAGCAAAGGTATGATCAGGCCACCGGGAGATCCAGGAAATGATAAAGGAGGCAGCAATGGCTATGCTTAAATATGACCCAGGGATGCAGAGGGAAAAGCAATGAGAAGAAGAGTGGAACAGGGGAGGTCAGCTTTTATTCATGGGCTCCAGAAGATATGATGAAAGACAACTGGGAGAGAAAAAGTAGATTGAAAATATAATCAAACAACCAGGAAAGGAGGACATGACTGAGCTGATAAATTTTCAGAGAATAGGGAGATACTCGAGAAGAAACTGGCCAATCGAATTGATTTTCAAGACAGAAACGGTGTGGTACAGAATCCTGTAGCAGATACCATGGCTAAAGAAAACATAAAAATACCAGAGAATGTGCCTAGATCGAGACAGAACTAGGACAGAATGACTAAAACTCAGAGGATACAAAGACAAAAGGGGTAAGAAAGAGAGACAATGCTAGAGTCAGGAGGGGACAACCAGAGACAGGAGGAGCAGCAAGTGCTTCTCCTGACTCACCCACAGAACCCTGCAATCAAACACATTCCAAAACATACCACACTCCACACCTACAAACCCAACCCCACCCTACACAGTAAACTACCATAGCACTTCACTCCCTCAGCCTTACAAACAACCAGAATTCCTTGTTTGATAAGAAGCTGAGGGTATGGTACACCAATGCAGATGGAATAACTAATAAGTGTAAGGCATCATCAGACTTCTTAGCAATCAAAGAAACAATGCTCACAGGAATCATAACAGATGTTACCTTTCCAACTTGATATCTAATCCTGAAGAAAGATAAAAAAAAAGGCATAGGGAGTGGAGGAGTTGTACTACTCATCGAAAACCAGTGGAATTTTGAGGAGTTGGAAAGAGGGGAAGCAAGGGACTATATAGTAGGATCAGTTCAGACTAGAGTTCCTGTAGTGGAGATTGCAGTGATATATAACCCACCACAGAATAGCAGGAGACCAAGACAAGAATATGATGAGAGCACCTCAGCAACAGAGATGAGATGGCAAGAAGGGTCCATGTGGGCAGGACAAAGTTACAAGTTTTGGATGACTTCATTCACAAGGAAATTGACTGGGAAAAACCTGGAGCCATTTGGGGGACCAGAAACATGGAGGGCTAAGATGATTGAGATGGTATTGGAAAACCTAATGCATCAACATCTTATGGACACTACCAGAGAAAGAGGAGAGGATGAACCAGCAAGACTGGACCTCATATTCAACTTGAATAGTTTAGACATTGAGAACATCAAATATGAAAGGTCCCTCAGAGTGATTACGTGGAACTGAGCTTCGAATACAAAGTAGAGTTACAAGTGGACAGGGAAGCAGGAAGAGTAGGATGGGAGAAGCTGAACTATAAAAGAAGGGACTCCACAGGCATGAAGAATTTCCAGCATAAGGTTCAGTGGGAAAGAGAACTGGTGGGAAAAATCAGTAAATGAAATGATGGAATACATAATTACAAAATGCGAGGAGGCAGAGGAGTGGCTCTTTCCCAAGGGCAACAGAAATAATTGGAAGATCACAACGAGCCCTTGGTTCAGCCAAAGGTGTACAAAATCCAAAACTAAGTGCACTAGAGAAGAGAAAAAGCACAGAAGACAAAGAATTCAGGAAAATAGGGAGATTAGTCGACGAGCCAGAAATGAATATGCACAGATAAACAATTCGAAAACGACATTGCATCGAAAGCCAAGTCTGATCTGAAGCTGTTGTACAGCAACATCAGGAGGAAAATAACAGTCAAGGACCAGGTAACCAGGATGAGGAAGGAAGGAGGGGAGTCCACAAAAAATGACCTAGAAGTATGGGAACCGCTCAACACGAGATTTAAAGAAGTATTTACAGTGGAGACTGAAAGGACTATAGAAAACCGGAATGATGGGGTACACCAACAAGTGCTGGACACAATACACTCAACTGAGGAGGAGGTGAAGAGGCTGATAAGGGAACTAGATACCCCAAAGAAGGACAGTATCACTCTGTGGGTCCTGAGAGAGCGAGAAGAGGCGCTGCTACACACACATACACACACACGCACACAGGAAATTTTAGGGATGAGTGTCACAGGTACATTCCTGAAATATTATATGCACATAGTTTACGGGCGGGGGGCGTACAATTAAGAAACAATTTGTTAAGCTTACCAATGCTAGTCATACCTCAGAGTTTGGTGGGGTTTTAGATATATAAAAAATTAATACCACTAATGCTGGTAAATTATAGATTGTGGACTGTATATGTTGATTCTTGACCTGAATTTTTAAAAGAGTGGTTGGGTGCACAACATTTATAGTCATTAAGTACGACGCATAGAGACTGGGCAAAATTTCCCATCACTTTAATAAAATTATCACCTTAA
>NC_091292.1:72777917-72780417 GCF_038502225.1 Cherax quadricarinatus
ATGTGGAGGCCCTAACAGACAACAACAGAGCCCAAGGAAAGCCGAGAAGGGAAAATGACAGGCCACTGAGCCCAAGTACATTAGCCAGTGAAACTGATGAAAGGAAAGCTGCAGTGGAGGAAACCAAATTAAATGAGGGGTTACACAGGGATATGCAGTGGGAGAATGAAAGGGTGAGGTCAGTCTTTGTGTATGGGCTCCAGGAAGTCGAAGGGGAAACATATGAAGCAAGAAAACAAGGGGAAAAAAAAGCAATTGAAAGCATCATGAAAGCAATAGGAGAAGACGATATGACCCAGCTGGAAAATTTTCGGAGAATAGGGGGGTTTGTAAAAAAAACAACCCGGCCAGTGAGAGTGACCTTCAAGGCAGAAGCGACTCGGACCAGGATCCTGCAGGAGAAAGCACGATTAAGGGACATGACGGCATACAGGAAGGTGTATCTCGACCGCGACAGAACACAAGAAGAAAGGAAGAAACTGAGAGAGATGGTACAAAGGCGAAAGGAGGAAAGAGAGGGAATGGAGAAGACAGACAGGAGATCCCAGACCCAGGAAGAAGATCAAATACAGCCTCCCTCACAACTTCCTATAGAAGCTTCCCAACCAGGTCAACCCCAGTGCAACCAAACACTCTAAATCAAAACACCCATGCCACATCCAATGCCCCCACCCACTACATTACAAACTTCACCCCCACAGCAACAACCCACAACCCATAGTTCCTTACCAGGTCTCCCACTTCCCCAACCCCAATATACTTCCCAGACCACAGTCTTAGAAAAGAAGTTGAAGGTGTGGTATACAAATGCAGATGGAATAACAAACAAGTATGAGGAGTGGCACGAAAGAATCAAAGAGACATCCCCAGACATAATAGCACTCACAGAAACAAAACTCACCAGAATAATAACAGATTCAATCTTTCCATCCGGATATCAAATCCTCAGGAAAGACAGAGGGAGGAGAGGGGGAGGAGGAGTTGCACTGCTCATTTAAAACCAGTGGGGTTTTGAGAAAATGGAAGGAATGGATGGCATGGGCGAAAGGGACTACTTAGTAGGAACAATCCAGTCTGAGGGACATAAGGTGATAATTGAAGTAATGTACAACCCACCACAGAACTGCAGGAGGCCAAGAGAAGAATACGATGAGAGCAACAGAGCAATGATCGACACACTAGCCGAGGTGGCCAAGAGAGCACACATGGGGGGAGCAAAGTTACTAGTTATGGGTGATTTCAATCACAAGGAGATTGACTGGGAAAACCTGGAGCCCCATGGGGGTCCCGAAACATGGAGAGCCAAGATGATGGATGTGGTACTGGAGAACCTCATGCATCAACATATTAGAGACACTACCAGAGAGAGAGGAGAGGATGAACCAGCAAGGTTGGACCTTGTATTCACCATGAGTAGTTCGGACATCGAGGGTATCATGTATGAAAGGCCCCTGGGAGCTAGTGATCATGTGGTTTTGTGCTTCGACTACATAGTTGAGCTCCAAGTGGAGAGAGTAGCAGGAATAGGCTGGGAAAAACCAAACTACAAAAGGGGGAACTACTCAGGCATGAGGAACTTCCTTCAAGACATTCAGTGGGAGAGGGAACTGACAGGAAAACCAGTACGAGAAATGATGGACTATGTAGCAACAAAATGCAAGGAGGCAGAGGAGAGGTTTGTTCCCAAGGGAAACAGAAATAATGGGAAGAACAGAACGAGTCCTTGGTTCACCCAAAGGTGTAGGGAGGCAAAAACTAGGTGTACTAGAGAATGGAAAAGGTACAGAAGACAGAGAACTCAGGAAAATAAAGAAATCAGCCGAAGAGCCAGAAACGAATATGCACAGATAAGAAGGGAGGCTCAGAGACAATATGAAAATGACATAGCATCAAAAGTAAAGACTGACCCGAAGCTGTTGTACAGCCACATCAGGAGGAAAACAACAGTCAAGGACCAGGTAATCAGATTGAGGAAGGGTGATGGGGAATTCACAAGAAACGACCGAGAGGTATGTCAGGAGCTCAACACAAGATTTAAAGAGGTATTTACAGTGGAAACCAGTAGGACTCCAAGAAATCAGAACAGGGGGGCACACCAGCAAGTGCTGGATGAGGTATATATAACCAAGGAGGAGGTGAAGAAGCTGCTATGCGAACTTGACACCTCAAAGGCGGTGGGACCAGACAACATCTCTCCATGGGTCCTTAAAGAGGGAGCAGAGATATTGTGTGAGCCATTAACAAAGATCTTCAACACATCATTTGAAACTGGGCAACTCCCTGAGGTATGGAAAATGGCAAATGTAGTCCCAATTTTTAAAAAGGGAGACAGACATGAGGCACTAAACTACAGACCTGTATCACTAACGTGTATAGTATGCAAAGTCATGGAGAAGATCATCAGGAGGAGAGTGGTGGGGCACCTGGAAAGAAACAAGTGTATAATTGACAACCAGCACGGTTTCAGGGAAGGAAAATCCTGTGTCACAAACCTACTAGA
>NC_091292.1:72785417-72830417 GCF_038502225.1 Cherax quadricarinatus
ATTGCCTGAGGCATGGAAGACAGCAAATGTGGTCCCAATCTTTAAAAAAGGAGACAGACATGAAGCACTAAACTACAGACCAGTGTCACTGACATGTATAGCATGCAAAATCATGGAAAAGATTGTCAGGAGAAGAATGGTGGAACATCTAGAAAGGAATGATCTCATCACCAGCAGCCAACATGGTTTCAGAGACAGGAAATCCTGTGTCATAAACCTACTGGAGTTCTATGACATGGTGACAGCAGTAAGACAAGAGAGAGAGAGGGCTGGGTGGATTGCATTTTCTTGGACTGCAAGAAGGCATTTGACACAGTACCACACAAGAGATTAGTGCAAAAACTGGAGGACCAAGCAGGGATAACAGGGAAGGCACTGCAATGGATCAGGGAATACTTGTCAGGAAGACAGCAGCGAGTAATGGTACGTGGCGAGGTGTCAGAGTGGGCACCTATGACCAGCGGGGTCCCACAGGGGTCAGTCCTAGGACCAGTGCTGTTTCTGGTATTTGTGAATGACATGACGGAAGGAATAAACTCCGAGGTGTCCCTGTTTGCAGATGACGTGAAGTTGATGAGAAGAGTTCATTCGATCGAAGACCAGGCAGAAATACAAAGGGATCAGGACAGGCTGCAGACCTGGTCCAGCAACTGGCTCCTGGAGTTCAATCCCACCAAGTGCAAAGTCATGAGGATTGGGGAAGGGCAAAGAAGACCGCAGATGGAGTACAGTCTAGGGGGCCAGAGACTACAAACATCACTCAAGGAAAAAGATCTTGGGGTGAGTATAACACCAGGCACATCTCCTGAAGCGCACATCAACCAAATAACTGCCGCAGCATATGGGCGCCTGGCAAACCTCAGAACAGCATTCCGACATCTTAATAAGAAATCGTTCAGGACCCTGTACACCGTGTACGTTAGGCCCATATTGGAGTATGAAGCACCAGTTTGGAACCCACACTTAGCCAAGCATGTAAAGAAACTAGAGAAAGTGCAAAGGTTTGCAACAAGACTAGTCCCAGAGTTAAGAGTTATTCTTATGAGGAGAGGTTAAGGGAAATCAACCTGATGACACTGGAGGACAGGAGAGATATGGGGGACATGATAATGACTTACAAAATACTGAGAGGAATTGACAAGGTGGACAAAGACAGGATGTTCCAGAGACTGGACACAGCAACACGGGGACACAGTTGGAAGCTGAAGACACAGATGAATCAAAGGGATGTTAGGAAGTACTTCTTCAGCCACAGAGTAGTCAGTAAGTGGAATAGTTTGGGAAGAGATGTAGTGGAAGCAGGATCCATACATAGCTTTAAGCAGAGGTACGATAAAGCTCATGGTTCAGGGAGAGTGACCTAGTAGCGACCAGTGAAGAGGCGGGGCCAGGAGCTTGGACTCGACCCCTGCAACCTCAACTAGGTGAGTACAACTAGGTGAGTACACACACACATAAAACAGGTCAAATGTCTAATCGACAAGTACCTATAACAAAATGGTAACTAACAGACTCCCGTTCACAGGCTCCCTTTCCCAGATTCCCGTTCACAGGCTCCCGTTCACGAACTCCCATTCACAGGCTCCAGTTTACGGGCTCCCGTTCACAAACTTTTGTCCACAGCTTCCCGTTCACATACTCTCGTTCACTGGCTCCCGTTAACAAACTCATTCTAATTAGTACAATCTCATACTAATCAGTACAGTCTCACTCTAATCAATACCTTCTGCCATTGAATTTTACATGTTACAGGTTACACTACACACCTTCCTTCACATTCACGTATTTCCACCACTCCCTTTACATTTCTTCCATTCGTCCTCTCGTGGTTGTTTGGTTGTGATTTCTCTCTTTCCTCTCCCTTTATTTGTTTCCGCTTCCCCTCTCTCTACATGCTTCACCCTTCTTGAAAAGACCGTGGGTAGGAGTATCACTCAGTCTAAGCTAGTGACCCGCAAATGTAATTAAAAAATGAAACACAAACACAAAGAATGATCCACAAACACAAAAAAAGACCCACAAATCAAAGAATAATCTACAAACACATAAAATGAAGCACAAACATAAAGAATGATGCACAAACACAAGAATCACCCGCAAATAAAAAATGACTCACGAACACAAGGACCCACAAACAAAGAATGATTCAAAAAGCATAAAGAATGACTAATAGACACAAAGAATGACCCACAAACACAAAGAATGATCCACTAAACATAAAGAATGATGCACCAACACAAAGACTGACCCACAAACAAACAAAGAATAATCTTCAAACACAGCTGAGTCGACGTCTCATAACCTTCGTGTGTAACATTACCCATGTTCATTCCCTTTGTTTGTTTTGTTTGTTGAGTGGGGAGGGGAGAAGAACTGTGCTCGAGCATACGTAGAAAAAAAATTAATCTAGGACTAGAAAACAGTGTGTTTAGGTGGATTTTTACCATTAAATTGTAGTATATTTTAAATCGTTGTTTTAAGCTGTAGTGTTGGTTTTGAGAGTGTAATGTCAGAGGATAAAGTTTTTGTAAAAATATGCAATTTTTCAAATAGAAAATGCAGTGTAGATGGGCAGGAGTCGGATGGAAGAAGGGATTAGCAGGAAAGAAGGATGGTGAAGGGAGGATGGATGGAAGAATGAAAAGGAAGGAGGGAGTGCGTGTGTGAGAGATAGAGAGATAGAAAGATAGATAGGCAGATGGAAAGAGAGAGAGAGAGTGAAGCTATGTCAGCCTGGGGAACACGATGTCGGGTCATATTTGCTTCTGAGAAAACACAAATGATGTTGGTCTCTAGGTAACATGATGCTAATGCTGGAGCAGTGGTAAGAATGAATGGGAGAGTGTTGGTACCCTGGAACGAAGGTGATATCCTTGGGGTGAAATCTGACTCCAAACTGACCATGAGGAACCACGTTATGAATCTTGCAAAGAAAGCAGTCAGAAAGCTTACAGCTCAACACTAGAGGTTGCAAAACTCTGTACTAGACGCAAGTACGCTCACACCTTGAGTATGTTCCACTTTCTTTGACTGCCTGCAACGTATTGACTGAATAGAGAACAGAGCAAGAGGGCTCATCTCTCGCCTGGACGCAGCCTGGATAGATCAGTCATTTCAGTCATTTCAGTAGAGCCTTCAACACATAAGGGATATGGGAGGCCTTATTGTTATGTACGTACAAGACCAGTATTGCCAAAGTACCACATTTGGCTCCACTCCGAGGACAGCGAGCAGTTAGCTTCTACACAACAAGACGGGTAGCAAGCAGCAACTTCATTCTGACTGTACCCTTCTCCAGAACATCACATCATCTGATATTATTTATTCCTAGAGTGACTAATATTTGGAACATGGTCGTACAGCACAACGACAGCAACGAAATGAAGTCAGTTGACCTAATGAAATCACTGGCTTACAGAAGGCTCCAACTTCATCCTGTTTCTTATATGTATATCTCATAACAGTTAAAAAGGCTTTCAAATGAGTTGATGTATTTAATAGAACTTCGCTTGTAAATAAAGTTAGGAATCCTAAACCAACTTTGTAGAACCATGCGTAAAAAGGGGGAGAGAGAGAGTGAGAGAGAGAGAGAGAGAGAGAGAGAGAGAGAGAGAGAGAGAGAGAGAGAGAGAGAGAGAGAGAGAGAGAGAGAGAGAGAGAGAGAGAGAGAGAGAGAGAGAGAGAGAGAGAGAGAGAGAGAGAGAGAGAGAGAGAGAGAGAGAGTGAGAGAGAGAGAGATAGAGAGAGAGAGAGAGAGAGAGAGAGAGAGAGAGAGAGAGAGAGAGAGAGAGAGAGAGAGAGAGAGAGAGAGACAGAGAGACAGAGAGATAGACAAAGAGACATAGACAGAGAGAAACAGAGAGAGAGAGAGAGACAGACAGACAGATAGATAGATAGATAGAGAGAGAGAGAGAGAGAGAGAGAGAGAGAGAGAGAGAGAGAGAGAGAGAGAGAGAGAGAGAGAGAGAGACCCATCCTGGATGGATCTGTCATTTCAGCAGAGCCTTCAACATAGGAGGGATGTGGGTGGCCTTACTGTTATGTACAAGGCCAATATTGTCAAAATACCACACTTGGATCCACTTCGAGGACAGCGCGAAACAAGCTTTTATGCCACAAGACGGGCAGAAAGCAGCAACTTCACTCTGGCTGTACCCTTCTCCAGAACATCACTCCATCTGAGATCATACATACCCAGGATGACTCGAGTATGGAACACATTCGTACAGGATAATGATGTCAACGAGATAAAGTCAGTTGATCAAATGAAAATGCTGGCCCACAGATGGCTCCAACTTCATCCTGTTTCCTACTTGTATGTCTCATAACAATAAAAAGGCTTTCAAATGAGCTGATGTAGGTAACAGCTCTTAGCTTGCCAATAAAGTTAGGAATCCTTAACCTGTAAATAGCTGTCAATAAAGCTAGGGATCCTTAACCTTGTCAAACCCTGTGTAAAAAAAAAAAAAAAAAAAAGAGAGAGAGAAAGCAGAGAGACAGAGATAGACAAAGAGACATAGACAGACAGAGAGAAACAGAGAGAGAGAGAGACAGACAGACAGAGAGAGAGAGAGAGAGAGAGAGAGAGAGAGAGAGAGAGAGAGAGAGAGAGAAAGTGGTGTGTGACGATGGTGGTGATTTATTAATGGCAGGGTAGTGATCTGACTATTAGGTTAACCTAGTCCGGTGTGGCTCAAGATTTGTGTTTCTAGTGATTTGTTTTGGTGATTTGTGTTTCTGGTGATTTGTTTTGATGATTTGTGTTGCTGATTATTTACTTTGATGATTTGTGTTGCTAATGATGTGCTTTGATGATTTGTGTTTCCTTTGATTTGTTTTAATGAGTTGTGTTGCTGATGATTTGCGGTTCTAATGATTTGTTTTGATGATTTGTGTTTCCTCTGATTTGTTTCGATTTGTGTTGTTGATGATTTGTTTTGATGATTTATGTTGTTGATGATTTGTTTTGATGATTTGTGTTTCTGGTGATTTGTTTTGATGATCTGTGTTGCTGATGATTTGTGCGGCTAATATCCAGGCAGCTGAACAAACACAATGAACACATTTCTGGACAAAGGCACCAAGTTCTCAGGAACAACTTAGTCTCAAGTTGACAGTAAATATTTACCAGGGACCAGGAAGCTCGGTCTGCGGGACACTTCACTTTACATACTACATGCTCCTCAATTAATTTAACCAGTTAATCTTTAGTAACATCTTCACTGCACTGCACTGTCCTGCAAACACCGGGATTACAGTCTCAGGGATTATAGTCTCAGGGGATTACAGTCTCAGGGGATTACAGTCTCAGAGGATTACAGTTTCAGGGGATTGCAATCTCATGGGATTGCAGTCTCGGGGATTACAGTTTTACGGGATTGCAGTCTCAGGGGATTATAGTCTCACGGGACTGCGGTCTCAAAGGATGACAGTCTCAGAGGATTGCAGTCTCAATGGATTACAGTCTCAGAGGATTACAGCCCCAGGGGATTAAAATCTCAGGGGAATTCAGTCTCAGGGGATTACAGTCTCAGGGGATTGCAGTCTCAAGAGATTATAGTCTCATGGGATTACAGTCTCAGGGGATTACATTATTATTATTATAATCAAAAAGAAGCGCTAAGCCACAAGGGCTATACAGCTCAGGGGATTACAATGTCACGAGATTGCAGTCTCAGGGGATTACAATGTTACAGAACTGCAGTCTCATGAGATTACAGTTCCAGGTAATTACAGTCTCAGGGGATTACAGCCTCGGAGGATTGCAGTCCCTGGGGATTACAGTCTCTGGGAGTTACAATGTCACGGGATTGCAGTCTCAGGGGATTACAATCTCAGGGGATTATAGTCTCAAGAGGTTACAGCCTCAAGGGATTACAGTCTCAGAGGATTACACTGTCACGAGATTGCAGAGTCATCGGATTACAATGTTACAGGACTGCAGTCTCAGGAGATTACAGTTTCAGGTAATTACAGTCTAAAGGGACTACAGTCTGGGGGATTGCAGTCCCTGGGGATTACAGTCTCAGGGGATTACAGTATCAGAAGATTGCAATCACAGGGGATTGCAATCTCAGGGGGCGGCAACCTCAAGGGATTGAACTCTCAAGGGATTACAGTCTCAGGGGACTGCAGTCTTAGGGGATTGCAGTCTTAGCGGACTGCGGTCTTAGGGGATTGCAATATCAGGGGATTGTAGTCTCTGGGGACCGCAGTTTCGGGTGATTGCAGTCAAAGGGGATTGCAGTCCCACGGGATTGTAACCTCATGTGATTGCAATATTAGAGGAATGCAACCTCAAGGGATTGCAATTCCTGGGGATTGTAGTCTGAGGGGGCTGCAGCTTCATGGGATTGCAATCTCAGAGGATTGCAATATCCTCTCAGGGGATTGCTATATCAGGGGAATGCAAACTCATGCGATTGCAATCTCAGGTCATTGCAGTATCAGAGGATTGCAATTTCACACAGAAGAGCGATGGGAAAGGAGTCATTGTGTGTGTGTGTGTGTACTAACCTATTTGTACTCACCTAATTGTGGCTGCAGGGGTCAAGACTCAGCTCTTGACCCCGTTTCTTCACTGAATGCTACTGAATGCTCCATGAGCTTTATCATGCCTCATCTTAAAGCTATGTATGGTTCCTGCCTCCACTACCTCACTTGCTAGGCTATTCCACTTCCTGACTACTCTGACTGAAGAAATACTTCCTAACATCCCTTTGACTCATCTGGGTCTTCAACTTCCAATTGTGACCCCTTGTTTCTGTGTCCCCTCTCTGGAACATCCTGTCTTTGTCCACCTTATCCATTCCACGCAGTATTTTGTATGTTGTTGTCATGTCTCCTCTAGCTCTCCTGTCCTCCAGTTTCGTCATGCCGATTTCCCTTAACCTTTCTTCGTAGGACATTTCCCTTAGCTCTGGAACTAACACAAGTAACACTGCAGTTATCATAACACAAGTAACACTGCAGGTATCATAACACAAGTAACACTGCAGTTATCATAACACAAGTAACACTGCAGTTATCATAACACAAGTAACACTGCAGTTATCATAACACAAGTAACACTGCAGTTATCATAACACAAGTAACACTGCAGTTATCATAACACAAGTAACACTGCAGTTATCATAACACAAGTAACACTGCAGTTATCATAACACAAGTAACACTGCAGGTATCATAACACAAGTAACACTGCAGTTATCATAACACAAGTAACACTGCAGTTATCATAACACAAGTAACACTGCAGTTATCATAACACAATTAACACTGCAGTTATCATAACACAAGTAACACTGCAGTTATCATAACACAAGTAACACTGCAGTTATCATAACACAAGTAACACTGCAGTTATCATAACACAAGTAACACTGCAATTATCATAACACAAGTAGCACTGCAGTTATCATAACACAAGTAACACTGCAGTTATCATAACACAAGTAACACTGCAGTTATCATAACACAAGTAACACTGCAGTTATCATAACACAAGTAACACTGCAGTTATCATAACACAAGTAACACTGCAGGTTTCATAACACAAGTAACACTGCAGTTATCATAACACAAGTAACACTGCAGTTATCATAACACAAGTAACACTGCAGTTATCATAACACAAGTAACACTGCAGTTATCATAACACAAGTAACACTGCAGTTATCATAACACAAGTAACACTGCAATTATCATAACACAAGTAACACTGCAGTTATCATAACACAAGTAACACTGCAGGTATCATAACACAAGTAACACTGCAGTTATCATAACACAAGTAACACTGCAGTTATCATAACACAAGTAACACTGCAGTTATCATAACACAAGTAACACTGCAGTTATCATAACACAAATAACACTGCAGTTATCATAACACAAGTAATACTGCAGTTATCATAACAAAAACGTGGAAGGAGAAGCACAGTTATGGTCTGTGAAACTTTCAGGTCACCTGGACACAAAAATCAGGTCACCAGGAAACAGAACTAGGTCACCAGAACACAAGAACCAGATCACTAGGACACAAGAGTCAGGTCACCAGGACACACGAATCAGGTCATTAGGACACAAGAGTGCGGTCAGCACCAGAACACAAGAACCAGATCACTAGGACACAAGAGTCAGGTCACCAGGACACACGAATCAGGTCATTAGGACACAAGAGTCCGGTCAGCACAACACAAGCTCCAGGTCACCAGAACACAAGAACCAGGTCACTACAATACAAGAACCAGATCACCATGACACAAGAGCCATGTTATCATAGCACAAGAACCAGGTCACCAGGACACAAATATCGGGTCATCAGGGCACAGAAGCCAGGTCACCAGAACACAAGAACCAGATCACTAGGACTCAAGAGTCAGGTCATCAGGACACATGAACTAGATCAGTAGGACACAAGAGTCCAGCCAGCAGAACACAAGCTCCATGTCACCAAAAGACAAGAGCCAGGTCATCAGAACACAAGAACCAGGTCACCCGAACACAAGAACCAGGTCACTACAACACAAGAACCAAATCACCAGAATGCAAGAGCCAGATCACCAGGACACTAGAGCCAGGTTACCAGAGCAAAAGAACCAGGTCACCAGGATACAAAAATCAGTTCACCAGGACACAAGAGCCAGGTCTACAGAACACAAGAACCAGATCACTAGGACACAAGAGTCAGGTCACCAGAACACAAAAATCAGGTCACTAGGACACAAGAGTCCGGTCAGCCGAACACAAACTCCAGGTCACCAGAACACAAGAGCCAGGTCATCAGAACACAAGAACCAGGTCACCCGAACACAAGAGCCAGGTCATCAGAACACAAGAACCAGGTCACCAGAACACAAGAACCAGGTCACCAGAACACAAGAACCAGGTCACTACAACACAAGAGCCAGGTCACCAGAACACAAGAACCAGGTCACCCGAACACAAGAACCAGATCACTACAAAACAAAAACAAGGTCACCAGAATGCAAGAGCCGGGATACCAGAGCACGAGAACCAGGTCACAGGACACAAAAATCTGGTCACCAGGACACAAGAGCCAAGTCACCAGATCACAAGAGCCAGGTCACTAGAACACAAGAACCAGATCACCAGAATGCAAGAGTCAGATCACCAGGACACAAGAGCCAGGTTATCAGAATACAAGAACCAGGTCACCAGAACACAAGAACCAGATCACCAGGACACAAAAACCAGGTCAACAGGACGCAAGAGCCAGGTCACCAGAACACAAGAGTCAGGCCACCAGAACACAAGAGTCAGGCAACAATAGCCAAGTCACCATGACACAAGAACCAGGTCCCCAGAACACAAGAACCAGGTCACCATGACACAAGAGTTAGGCCACAAGAGCCAGGTCACCAGGACACAAGAGCAGGTCACCAGGCCACAAGATGCAGGTCACCAGGTCACAAGAACAAGATAACCAGCATACATAAGGGGGATTACCAATAGGCCCCTGGTGAGCGTCAAGGTGCTGGACAGTCAAGTCAGCACCTGACCAGCCGGGCTGTGGTTCGTACGTCGGTTTACGTGCTGCCAGCAGTAACAGTCTGGTTGATCGAGCCCTGATCCACTGCTAGGCCTGGTCATGGACCGGGCCGTGGGGGCGTTGATCCACGAACCCTCTCCAGGTATACTCCAGGAATACTGGTGACTCACGTCAGAGTAGACTCATGTCACTGACGACTTGTACACTCCTTCACCTGACTGAACCTCACTGGTCAATGTCAAGTAAAGGCAGACGCGATTAGTGAGGGCAAGGTCACTGAGCGCAAGGTCACTGAGCGCAAGGTCACTACTCAGCGACCCTGTGCTCCGTCACTGAGTACAAGGTCACTGAGCGCAAGGCCATTGAGCACAAGGTCACTGAGGGCAAGGTCACTGAGGGCAAGGTCGCTGAGCGCAAGGTCACTGAGCGCAAGGTCACTGAGCGCAAGGTCACTGAGCGCAAGGTCACTGAGCGCAAGGTCACTGAGCGCAAGGTCACTGAGCGCAAGGTCACTGAGGGCAAGGTCACTGAGCGCAAGGTCACTGAGCGCAAGGTCACTGAGCGCAAGGTCACTGAGCGCAAGGTCACTGAGCGCAAGGTCACTGAGGGCAAGGTCACTGAGTGCAAGGTCACTGAGCGCAAGGTCACTGAGGGCAAGGTCACTGAGTGCAAAGTCACTGAGCGCAAGGTCACTGAGTGCAAGGTCACTGAGGGCAAGGTCACTGAGGGCAAGGTCACTGAGTGCAAAGTCACTGAGCGCAAGGTCACTGAGTGCAAGGTCACTGAGCGTATGGTCACTGAGCGTAAGGTCACTGAGTGCGAGGTCACTGAGGGCAAGGTGGCTGAGTGCAAAGTCACTGAGCGCAAGGTCACTGAGTGCAAGGTCACTGAGCGCAAGGTCACTGAGCGCAAGGTCACTGAGGGCAAGGTCACTGAGCGCAAGGTCACTGAGCGCAAGGTCACTGAGCGCAAGGTCGCTGAGCGCAAGGTCACTGAGGGCAAGGTCACTGAGCGCAAGGTCACTGAGCGCAAGGTCACTGAGCGCAAGGTCACTGAGCGCAAGGTCACTGAGCGCAAGGTCACTGAGCGCAAGGTCACTGAGGGCAAGGTCACTGAGCGCAAGGTCACTGAGCGCAAGGTCACTGAGGGCAAGGTCACTGAGGGCAAGGTCACTGAGCGCAAGGTCACTGAGCGCAAGGTCGCTGAGCGCAAGGTCACTGAGGGCAAGGTCACTGAGGGCAAGGTCACTGAGCGTAAGGTCACTGAGTGCAAGGTCACTGAGTGCAAGGTCACTGAGCGGAAGGTCACTACTCAGCGACCCTGTGCTCCATCACTGAGTGCAAGGTCACTGAGCGTAATGTCACTGAGTGCAAGGTCACTGAGCGTAAGGTCACTGAGTGCAAGGTCACTGAGGGCAAGGTCACTGAGCGGAAGGTCACTACTCAGCGACCTTGTGCTCCGTCACTGAGTACAAGGTCACTGAGCGCAAGGTCACTGAGCGCAAGGTCACTGAGGGCAAGGTCACTGAGCGCAAGGTCACTGAGTGCAAGGTCACTGAGGGCAAGGTCACTGAGCGGAAGGTCACTACTCAGCGACGTTGTGCTCCGTCACTGAGTACAAGGTCACTGAGCACAAGGTAACTGAGCGCAAGGTCGCTGAGCGGAATGCACGCAAGGTATTGCGCAAGGTCACTACTCAGTCACCTTGCGTAAGGTCACTGAGTGCAAGGTCACTGAGCACAAGGTCACTGACTGCAAGGTCATTGAGCACAAGGTCACTGAGAGCAAAAATCACTGAGCTCAAGGTCACTGAGCGCAAGGAGGCTGAACGCAAGGTGACTGAGTGCAAGGTGACGGAGTGCAAAGTCACTGAGGGCAAGGTCACTGAGGGCAAGGTCACTGAGTGCAAAGTCACTGAGCACAAGGTCACTGAGTGAAAGGAGGCTGAACGCAAAGTTACTGAGCGCAAGGTCACTGAGTGCAAGGTCACTGAGGGCAAGGTCACTGAGTGCAAGGTCACTGAGTGCAAGGTCACTGAGGGCAAGGTCACTGAGTCACTGAGTGCAAAGTCACTGAGTGCAGGGAGGCTGAACGCAAGGTGTCTGAGTGCAAGGTGACGGAGTGCAAAGTTACTGAGCACAAGGTCACTGAGTGCAAGGTCACTGAGGGCAAGGTCACTGAGGGCAAGGTCACTGAGTGCAAGGTCACTGAGCGCAAAGTCACTGAGCACAAGGTCACTGAGTGCAAGGAGGCTGAACGCAAGGTGACTGAGTGCAAGGTGACGGAGTGCAAAGTCACTGAGCACAAGGTCACTGAGTGCAAGGTCACTGAGTGCAAGGTCACTGAGTGCAAAGTCACTGAGCGCAAGGTCACTGAGTGCAAGGAGGCTGAACGCAAGGTGACTGAGTGCAAAGTCATTGAGTGCGAGGTCACTGAGTGCAAGGCCACTGAGGGCAAGATCACTGAGTGCAAGGTCACTGAGTGCAAGGTCACTGAGCGCAAGGTCACTGAGTGCAAGGTCACTGAGTGCAAGGTCACTGAGTGCAAGGTCACTGACACTGAGTGCAAGGTCACTGAGTGCAAAGTCACTGAGCGCAAGGTCACTGAGTGCAAGGAGTGAACGCAAGGTGACTGAGTGCAAGGTGACGGAAGGTCACTGAGTGCAAGGTCACTGAGGGCAAGGTCACTGAGCACTGAGTAAGGTCACTGAGTGCAAGGTCACTGAGTGCAAGGTCAAGGTGCAAGGTCACTGAGTGCAAAGTCACTGAGCGCAAGGTCACTGAGTGCAAGGTCACTGAGGGCAAGGTATGAGTCACTGAGGCAAAGTCAAGGTCACTGAGTCACTGAGTGCAAAGTCACTGAGTGCAAGGTCACTGAGTGCAAAGTCACTGAGCGCAAGGTCACTGAGTGCAAGGTCACTGAGTGCAAGGTCACTGAGTGCAAAGTCACTGAGTGCAAGGTCACTGAGTGCAAAGTCACTGAGTGCAAGGTCACTGAGTGCAAGGCCACTGAGTGCAAGGTCACTGAGTGCAAGGTCATTGAGCACAAGGTCACTGAGTGCAAGGTCACTGAGTGCAAGGTCACTGAGGGCAAGGTCACTGAGTGCAAAAAGTCACTGAGTGCAAGGTCACTGAGCGCAAGGTCACTGAGTGCAAGGTCACTGAGTGCAAGGTCACTGAGTGCAAAGTCACTGAGTGCAAGGTCACTGAGTGCAAAGTCACTGAGTGCAAGGTCACTGAGTGCAAGGTCACTGAGTGCAAGGTCACTGAGTGCAAGGTCACTGAGTGCAAGGTCACTGAGCGTAAGGTCACTGAGTGCAAGGTCACTGAGTGCAAGGTCACTGAGCGTAAGGTCACTGAGCGTAAGGTCACTGAGCGTAAGGTCACTGAGTGCAAGGTCACTGAGCATAAGGTCACTGAGCGTAAGGTCACTGAGTGCAAGGTCACTGAGCGTAAGGTCACTGAGCGTAAGGTCACTGAGCGTAAGGTCACTGAGCATAAGGTCACTGAGTGCAAGGTCACTGAGTGCAAAGTCACTGAGTGCAAGGTCACTGAGCGCAAGGTCACTGAGTGCAAAGTCACTGAGCACAAGGTGACTTTTTTTTTTTATATTTTATTTATAATAATACAGTACAACATATAAATAAATAAAATAACACATGAATTATCCATTTACAACTACAATGATCAACATCAACCCCATTACATACCTTGAATATTTAGTTCATATTTTATTAAAGAATATCCCATCACCTAACAGTCTGAAAAGAGCAAGATGGCTCCAGCACAGAAAATTACATTAACAAAGTCAAAACCTCACAATTCATGCTTGTGCAAACACAAAACCCCCCAAAACACTGTACAATAAGACCCCTTGCACACAGTGCACAGAAATAATAATACAGCATACAAACGATAAAATTATACATTACATTAATTTAAACAGTAGGCAAACCAAGTCTACAAAAAACAGTGCAACAACACATACCACAAAAAAAATCCACACAAACAATGAGCAAGAAACACCCGCAAGTAAAAGACATAACATTATATATACAATAACAGCCCATACAAATAAACTCATGACATAATGGAAAACAAAACGCCTCCCCACTCAGTGACCAATACCAGGTCAAAGAAAGACTATACAACTACATTTAAGCTCTCCTAAGTACATTCTAAAAAAGATATGTATCAAAACTGCCTACATACAGTACATAAAAGCCCTGTCTCCTTATTTGAAACACAATAGTACATCATTGTAAAAATAAAATTTTACAATGCATTAACATGAAACAAATGGTGACACTAAGCATGCAATAAGCGTTAATAGAACACCGAATAAAACAATAAGCAGGAAGCACCTGCAGCTAAATCTTAGAATGCCATATATGCAATAAACAGCACATGTGTTTAATTTATCAAACAGCCCATACTATCAGACTCTAGGACAACTGGAGAACATAACGTCTCCAAACACATTTTCCCAAGTAATTCAAATAACTACCTGGGGACATGCTTGGTAAAACAATAAACGAAAAATTCACGAAAAGTATAAAACAGCACAAGGCCCATAACATTATATAAACCACCATAACAGATGCCTAAGCCACCAATCCCTGACAGTCAGTGTAATTATTATCCAAACGCCAAAAAACATGTGACTTATATGTGATACTATACTGAAATCAGGGTCTCTCTGACATGAATAAAAGGTGGACCAACACGCAAGGAACACAACTAGATGCCAAGTTGAAACCCACACATACTCCACTTACACATCACATACAACACAAAAACTCCACTACCATACCCACCAGTCACGTAAGAAGACCAGCCCCTTGCCCGCCCGCATGAGCCCGGAGGAGTTTACTCACTGACAGGTTTCGATAACCCTCCAAGTAACTGGACTCCCAACGCTCCCTAAAGATTAATCTATTCCTTCACATTGTCCTATAGAACCTAGCTGCTAAAGCTTTTATCCTCAACTCACCTTTGATCTCTCTCATTCCTCAAGAAACATACAAATAATCCACAATAACGTACATCAAAGCCCTTCCCACTTCCCCTGATACCCCACTAACATCCAACGACAAAGCCTTAAGAAACGACCAGCTCCCTTCCCAACAGCCTGATAACACCCCCCATCCAAACCTTCATCCCCCAATGATGAGCAAAAATATACCAAGTTAAAGGTAGTTTCCTCCTCCCCACAGAACAAGCATGTCGCCTCCCTCACCAACCCCATTTTATACAACTCTTACTTAGATGCCAATACTCCCATAAGGAAACGGTATACCAACTCCCTGACCCTTGCTGGTATCCTAAGCAGCCTGAACTCCCTCCATATAACCTGCCAGTTATACATGGGGTACACAGCAACCCCCTGTAAGACACCTCATCCCCACACCACACCCACCATTGTTTTAACCTTCAGTTTCGAAACCTGTCTCACTGTCAATAAAAATCTCAGCAGATCCTCGCAATCCCTCAAGTCCCTGCCACTCCACCAGTTTCTAGCATCCCTCATTACCCTATCCACCCTTACACCCCTCTTCCCTCACCCTAATATACCTCTGCTTAATATATAAGGCCATAACCCTAGGCCCCAAAGCCATCAGTCCTAGACCCCCCCCTTCGTTTCACATCCTCATAACCACCTCTTTACATAACCAGGCCCTCCCAAACCCCCACACAAACCTCAAAACCCTCCTCTGTATTTCCTGAATGTCCTGTGACCGCAATGGAAACACCTCCACCACTCCCCATACCTTACTATAAACAAGCGAGTTAATAACCAGAACCCGCTGCTGTAACGCCACTTCCCTATCCCTCAAACCTCTAAGTTTGCCCAGAACCCTACTCGTGACTAGTTCAGAGTTGATCCTCCTGCAATCCTGCACCTGCACCATATACCATATCCCACAAACCCTAAGTCTGTCACCAACTGACCATCCCAACTCCTCCCCCAATCTCCCCCCAATCCAATTCTCCACCTCCAATAACCTCGACTTCACTAAATTAACTCCCATACCCGAAATGTCCCCAAAACTCTTAATTACCTCACCGACCCTCCTTAAACCCCCCTCACTCATTACCAGAACAAGTGGTGTCATCAACATATCCAACAATTCCCCCCATGCAGCCACCCTCTAACCCCTGCAATTCCCCCTCCACAACCTCAAAGAAAGGCTGCTGCACAAATGCAAAAAGCAACTGAGAGAGCGGACAACCCTGCCTTAAGCCCTGCTCCATCAGCACCGGCTCCCCCAGCCTTCCATTAACCTGCACCCACACAACCGCCCCCTCATATAGAGTTCGCACCCAACTCACTACCCACCCACCAAAACCCAACTTCTCCAAACAGACCCATAAAAAATCCCTATTCACACAATCATAAGCCTGAGCCCAATCCAAACCAAGGACACCCCCTCCCTGGCAGTTCTCTATAAAATCCCTTATCTGACTGTGCCCATTCCTCATACTACACTCCGGGATCCCATACTGACTTCTATGTGTCACAGCTACAATTACCTTCTTCAATCTATTACCCAATATCTTTGCGAAAATTTTATAATCCGAACACATTAATGACAAAGGACGATAATCACCCAAACCCTTTCCCTCCTTCCCCTTCAGCACTAATACAACAATCCCAGTTTTCTGTGTTCGCCCCATCCTACCACTGCTCAACATATAATTCAGAACCTCCACCAGACACTTCCGAAGACTCTCCCAATGAACTCTATAAAAATCGTTAGATAAACCATCTATTCCTGGTGCCTTCCCCTGACTCAACCCATTCACCACCTCCTCCACCTCTGCCTCATTAATGCTGCCCTCCAACATTTCCCTGTCACCCTGCCCCAAAACCAGTTGTGCCTGAATATCCCCAAATGAATCCATCCCAACAACCCCCTCCCTCCTCCTTCATTTCTCCGGAAACCAATAATCTGCATACCTACTGATACTGTCTGTATCAGAAAGACCCTGACCCTCCACATAACTCCCCCTCCCCCACCACTAAATGCGCCACAGTAGTCATCAACTGTCTGTCCTTGAATTTCCTTAGAACATACCCGGACAGCCTGTCACCTTTTAAGACATCCTCCAAGCCTGCCCTGACATGGAGTGCATCAAACCGTTCATTATGAATCTCCATTAAGCAACTCCTAAGTTCCCCCATATCTCCACTCACACCTTCCCTACTCCCCCTCCCATAACAATCATTCAACTGCCCCTCTAAGTAATTCTGCAGGCCAAACCGCCAGCATGCTCCTTCCCTGCCACATGCCTTAAAAAATTTTGCAATCTCCACCTTTGCATGCAACTCCCACCAGTCAAGCAAATTCACGTCCTCATCCCTAGCCTCCCCAAAAACCTTCCACCGGTCCTGAAAGGACAAACCTAGATCCTCCTCCTGTAAAAGCCACACATTCAATTTCCAGTAACTCGGATATATGCGTCCAATACCATCTACCCGAAGGTCAGCCAACACCGCCCTGTGATCCGACAAACCCACGTCAATAGTCCTAACCATCTCCACACCCATCCCCTGCATAACATAAATTCTATCCAACCATGCCTCATAACTCCCCAGAACATACGTGTGCTCCACCTGATACCCCCCTGTTCCCCACATCAACTACCCCCACATCCTGTAAAGCATCCCTCAAAGCACTCAACACACACCCCGCACCTCTTGGTATCACATCCCCATGCCGAATCACACAATTCCAATCTCCCCCAATTACCGAAATAGCAGGTAGACTCCTGAGATAGTACAACAAAACTTCCCTAACAAAGTCTGCTTTCACCCTCATATAACTAATTGCCGGCATATACACCCCCACAAAACATACCCTTCCCTCCCCCCAATACCCATCCCCCATCCCCCTCCCCCCTCCCCCTCCTCCCACCCCATGACGCACAACGGGCTGGTCTCCTTTACCACCACAGCCACTCCACCCTTTAATTCAAATCAAATCAAATCAAATCAAGTTTATTCTCTATAAGGGTTACAATGTGGGGTTTACAGGATTTGGATTTGTGGTTTACATGTTATAAAATACTAATTACAGAGGGGGCCACTAGGACACCTAGCATGGCTAGGCATTTCGGACACACTTAGATTAATTCTTAACATTAAATCCTTACAGATTATGGTATTAAGGCTAGGTGACTACGTTATAATTTGTGAGTTTAGCAATGTGAATGCTCTTGTTTTAGCACAATACAAAGTGTCTATATTGGAGTATCACAGGCAAACTTATGACTAGTTAGGATTCATTATTTAAGATTAAGATTAGTATTTCTGTGTTTATAGTCAGTGGGTGAGTGAAATTGTGAACCACCAGGTGGTTATCATGTAGTTAGTTGTCGGGGTGTATCAGGGAGATAAGATATTTTCTAACGGTAGTTTTGAAAGTGATGAGTGTGTCTGCAGTTCTAGAGTTTTCATGTAGGGTGTTCCAGATTTTAGGCCCTTTGAAATACATTGAATTTTTGTAAAGGTTTAGTCGGACATGGGGAATGTCATAGAGATGTTTGTGTCTGGTGTTATGCCTGTGGATCCTGTCACAACTATCAAGAAAGCGTTTTAGATCAAGGTTAATATTGGAATTTAAGGTCCTGTAGATATAGATTGCACAGTAGTAAGTGTGGATGTTCTGAACAGGGAGTAAGTTTAGATCTATGAAGAGTGGGGTGTGTGTTGCCAGGGATGAGATTTAGTGATTATTCTTACTGCGGCTTTTTGTTGGGTTATTATTGGCTTTAGGTGTGTTGTTGCAGTTGAGCCCCAAGCACAGATAGCATAGGTGAGGTATGGATATGTAAGGGAATGGTATAGTGTGAGAAGGGCAGTTTGCGGCACATAGTATCGTATCTTGGAGAGGATCCCCACCGTTTTGAATACTTTTTTTGTTGTGTGTTGGATATGGGTGCTGAAATTTAGGTTGTTGTCGAGGTATAGGCCAAGGAATTTGCCCTCATTATGTCTGGCAATTAGTGCTGTCGATCTTAATGTTAAGTTGCGCAACACCTGCTCTGCTACCAAACATAATATAGTAGGTTTTGTCAGTGTTAAGTGTAAGTTTATTGGCTGTCATCCAAGTCGATATTTTGAGCAGCTCCTCGTTAACAATGGTGTTGAGGGTGTCAAGATTAGGGTGGGAGATGACATAAGTCGTGTCGTCAGCAAAGAGAATGGGTTTCAGGTGTTGGGATATGTTTGGAAGATCATTGATGTAAATGAGGAAGAGCAGGGGTCCAAGGACACTTCCCTGCAGAACTCCAGTATCAAGTGGCCGTATTGATGAGGCTATGTCTTTAATGGTGACATACTGATACCTATTAGAAAGGTAGGATTTGAAATATGCAAGCGCATGGCCTCTTATACCATAGTGGAGTAGGATGCCGTAGTCAACTGTGTCAAACGCTTTTCTTAGGTCAATAAAAATTCCTAGTGGATATTCCTTATGTTCCAATGCTGTGTAAAACAGGCCTAGCATTTTTATAATTGCATCAATAGTGCTTTTATTTTTCTTGAATCCAAATTGGCAGGGGTTGAGTATGTTTTGTGCCGTTATAAATGAATACAGTCTCCTGTGCACGAGTTTCTCGAATATTTTGGATAGCAATGGTGAGTTTGATATTGGCCTATAGTTGTTTACATCTGTAGGGTCACCAACTTTATGTATTGGTGTAACCCTTGCTGTCTTGAGTAGTGTCGGGAAAGTGCTAGTTTGTAGTGACTTGTTAAAAAGTAATGTAATAGCATGCGAAAGGACATGGTTGCGGTGGCTTCTGTGGGCTCAGTTGGTACAAGATAGAAGGAATTTGGGAAATTCCCATCTAGGTAGTCCCCGGCATGGGCATTGGTAAGTGGGATTTTACTGGCGAGATTAGATCCTATGTTTGAGAAGAAGTCGTTTATCTTGTTAGCTGTATCAGTGGGATGCAGTGGTGTTTCATTTAGTTAGGACAATATTCTTGTTTTTTTTTTTTTCAGTTTGTGGGGCCCCAGAATCTGGGAAAGTGTTTTCCAGGTCTTTTTTATATCTCCTCTTGCGTCAGTGAATCTGCTGGAGTAGTACAGCTGTTTGGCTTTCTTTATTAATTTGGTGAGAACTGATGAATATTGTTTAAGAATATCTTTGTGTATTAAGCCCTGTCTATATTGCTTTTCATATTGGTGTTTCTTATCAATGGATTTCAGAATGCTGCTGGTTAGCCATGGGCAACCAAGCCGTTTATTCGTGATCTGTTTCGTTTTTATAGGACAATGTTTGTTGTATAGTCTAAGTATTTTGTTAAGAAAAATGTCTGTCCAATCGTCAATACCATTGGCATTGGAGAATTCTGTAGGCCAGTCAACAGTCTCTAGGTCTGCTGTGAAATTCCTTATTGAGGCCTTAGTCATGGAGTCTAAATGAAACTTTGTTGTATTCGAGTGGTGGCTTACTAATGTTTGTTAAGAGGAAGGTTGGGTAGTGGTCAGTAGTGCTGTCTGTGATTATCCCTGATTTAAGAGGGGCTAGTATATTGGTCCATATGTGGTCTATTGGTTGCACTTGTCTCAGTCAGCCTGGTTGGTTTAGTTATTGTTGGTATGAGAAGTGTGTTTTTCATATTGCTGATGAAATCAGTTACAGTCTGATCATCTGGTAGGCCAAGGTTGATATTGAAGTCTCCAGCTAAGAGAAGGTGGTGCTTGTTCATTTGTCTGTTTGTTATTAGTGCCTTGAGATTCTCACTGAAGTTTGGGATGTTTGTGTGGGGTATCCGGTAAATGGCACCGATTTTTATAGGCGTCTTGAGGTTTTTTACAGTAAAATTAGCAAAAATGTATTCCCCATATTCATCACTAAAGCAATTAGTGCTAATACAAGATAGTTGGTTAGAGTAATAGATTGCAGTACCACCCCCAACTTGGTATGGTCTGCAGTTGTGGATTGCTGTGTATCCTGGTAGTAGGTAGATATCTACTGTGTCCTGCTTAAACTCTCCCGGATTCAACAAATGTCTGGATGAAGTTCAGCACTTAATGAATCAACCCTCGCCCTCGCCCTCTCCCTCTCGCCCCAACTCATCCTCTCATCTTAACACTACATCTAGTCCCACCTCCTACTCCAGGCCCCTCTCACCTTCCCCTTCCCGATCTCAATCCAGTAACCGTAAAACACAACCGACCAAATATAGATCAGGTGTTGGTACACACATGATGGGTTAGCACGAAAAAAATAGGAAAGACTTACAATTCCGACCTTCAAGTAACCCCAACCATGGCCCTTAAGGTTATTCAATTTAACATAAGAGCTTATAACGCAAACAAATACATTCTTGCTGACCTCGTTGAATCAGAACAACCAGACGTGTTGTTATTAAACAGCACGTGTGTACGTGATGATCAACGTGTCAGACACTTAGGATATACAGCCCGTCAATCTCCTGCTGAAAACTGGAATGGCGTAGCTATTCTTGTTAAAAGTACAATTAAACATGAGTTCTTATCCCTTCCATTTACATATTCTCACAGCATGGCTGTGAAAATTTACACGATACACGGACCCATCATCCTGTACACGACATATACCAGACCCCACCAAAACATTAACATTCATGATTTAACCATTCTTTTTAATCATACACATCTCCCTGTATACCTACTTGCCAACCTCAATGCCAAACACACAGACTTCCATGACAACTCCACAAATTTGCGTGGAAGGCAACTTCATACACTTGTAACACAGAAACATCTCATACACCTCGGACCTTACTTCCCAACAGTCTATACATACAATGGCCAAGGCACCCCTGATAAAATTTTTACAAACAGAGCCAGTAATCGCTTACATCACTACACAACACCAGGACCGCTCTCTGGATCTGACCACATTCCTATCATTGTCCATATTTCCTCAAATCCTATACTCATTCCAGTTCGCCCCTCTCCAGCTTATTCCCAGGCGGACTGGGATCTGTTCAAACAACGCCTAAACACTCTTGATCTCACACACAACTATGACAATAGACCAGTATCAGACATAGACACACAAATTCAACGCATTCAACAATCAATTACCCAAACTGCTACAGAGGTTGTCCCAATGACACACCACAAAGTACGTTACTCTTTTCGCCCATCAGAAAGAACAAAAAGATTACTCACATGTTACAGACACCGTTTCCTAGCAAACCAAAACAGACTAAATATCATCCGATGGGACCTCACTATTTTACGTACACATATCATCCATAGCCTAGACGATGACCACGCCCGACATTGGCAATCAGTTATAAACAATACAGATGTACAGCGTACAAGAGATCCCAAAGCATTCTGGTCATCCATTCGGAAACTTACAGGCACCCCTCGATCCACAACCTTTAGACACATAAACAGCAACAACAGACAGATCTCTGACCCTGCTGAAGCGGTACATATTTTCAAAGACATATGGGAAAACATCTTCCACCCACATCCACCAGACCAAGCTGTCATAGCACATACATTAGACATAGAGAGATGGGTATCCAACCATGAAGATTTAACCAATCCTGATCCAATCATAAACCTAAACACCCTATCTTCCAAGCATCCTCTAAACTCTCCTTTTACTGTAAATGATGTTCACTCCTTACTAACACACCTTCCTAAAAGAGCTCCAGGTGCTTCAGGTCTGTCACATTCAGTCCTTCGTCACCTTCCACTTTCTGTTGCTTCTGCTATCACTGACCTCTTTAATGCCTCTCTTGCATCTGGCTATTTCCCCCCATTCTTTAAATCTGCAACTGCATGTCTCATACCAAAACCTGGGAAAGACTTGACTGACCCCAAGAACTATAGACCTATTAGCCTCCTTGAAATTTTGGGTAAGACCTTTGAACGACTTGTAAATATGCGACTCAGGACCCACCTAGAGACACATAACTTGCTTACAGAAAGACAATTCGGTTTCCGACAACAACGATCTACCCAAGACGTTTTGAATATAATCCTGAACTATGTACGTATCAATAAAGCCCAGAACTGTACCTCCGCCCTTGTCGCCAAAGATGTAGAGAAAGCTTTTGACACTGTTTGGCATGAAGGATTAAAATACAAACTTTGCACATCCTTTGACTTAATTATAAATATGATGAAATTATTATGTCACTTTTTAGATGGCCGAACGATGCGTATACGGTTCAGAGATCATTATTCGGACTATTTCACATTAAAAGCGGGTGTACCCCAAGGCTCTGTCCTGTCTCCCACCCTATATATACTCTACGCGAATGATTTACCTGAACCTCTTTACCCAAACACACTTACCCTTTCTTACGCAGACGACATCACTCAACTCACAACACATGAAAACTTTCGTTTCCTTGCACGCAGAACACAAAGAGAGGTCGACAGGATTACCGCCTGGGAATTATTATGGCGAATAAAAACCAACCCAAATAAGTCAAAAATCACTTACTTCCATAGAATGCGTGATGTCTCCACTCCTGTCGAACTCAAAACAAGCACCTCCCGTACCCCTCTCCCACGCTCCTTCTCGACAGTTGTCCTTGGTGTTACCCTCGACCACACACTGAACCTAAAATCTCACATTACTGCAAAGACCACACAGGCGGGAACTGCACTCTCAAGGTTATATAAGCTGCGAGGAGCCAGTCCCAAGACAAAACTACATCTTTACAAAGCACTCATTCGTCCTCTACTCTCTTACTTTCCACTCGCTCTGACGTTAATCGCCAAGACAAACGCACTAAAATTTTAACGTATCCAGAATCGTGCATTACGTTGGGTGTTAGGAGTGAGGTGGGACGAATTTGCCACCAGTGAATCTCTCCACCTCACGACAAACACACCAGCTTTGAACGTATACTGGAAGACACTTAGTAACAAACAACTTGACAGACTTGAAACATATCATGACTACTGGACTACATACTTTGCAGATACTCTCAGACGTCCTTACAATGATGTAAATCTTTTTCAATCGTTGAATGATCCGGCACCTCCACCACAATACACATAAATTATCTGACTTTTGCTTAAAAATTCAAATAACTTAAAAGTGCCATTGCCGTATAGCTGTGTCTTTGTGCGTTTTTAGGGCTGAAGTGCTTGCGATGTGCGTTTGCGTCGCCTTTGCAGCAACGTGTCCCTGAACCATATCCAGTCATTGCAAGTTGATATGCTTCCAGTCGGTTGCAGTCAGCACCCGCAGAGTCTCTGTTGTCTTTTATGTCGTCTTCGTTATTATTTATCCAGGCTTAGCAGTTGGGTCTAGTCCTGACTCTTCTCTCTTCAACTCAAGACATTCCTCTCACCGTCTATTCTTCGCACTGTCCCCACTTGCCCCTCGCCCCTCGTGGGTCCTTACCTGTGAGTCCTATCGTCGTAGCCAGGTCTCAGTAAGAATAATGCAGGAGAAGGGTGTCTTTAGTGACTCAAGGAGTGCCAGGAGGTCATCATAGTGTTTGCTTAAGGACCTGATGTTGTAGTTAAGAACTGATAGACTTTGAGCAGTGTTCAGGATAGTGCTGGCTTGTGATGCTGTGTAATAAAGGCAGTTACTTTCCAATAAGTTTTGATTGTGTGTTAGATTATGGAGGTTTAGATCAGGGTCAACGTGATCATTCACCTTTTAGGTTTAAATAATGGTTATTTATATCCTGTATTAATTATTTATTTATATTATATTATATTATTTATATTATATTTATATTATATTATTTATATTATATTTATATTATATTATTTATTTATATTATTTATTTATATCTTGTATTAAATGCAAAGCCATACTTACAAACATCTTAAAACCCCTCAATTGCAGCTCACATCCTCACCTATAGTTGTGCTCCTGCAAGAAACAGACGTCCACGGCACACTTTCTCAAGAACCACTCCAACCAGACCCTTTTGACTTCATTCTTGAGACCATTAACATTTAAAGTCACACCTGAATGTTCAATGAAAGGCGGCTTATCCCTGTGCCGCTGTGGCTTGCTCACACTCCTTTCATGATGCCCACACTCTCCTTACCATTCTTCCTAATCGGGACCCCCAACCCCCTTGCCCCTCCCCACCCGATTTCCCCTGTGCACCCTCCCTTCAGCGGCTTTCTCTACCACATCTGCCCATGCCTTCTTGCCTGGTCTCTGCTCAGGTGTCAATACTTCATCCAATTCAGATGACCCCGCAGGACGCTTCCTAGAGCTGCCACTCAAACTCATATCATCATCAGGTAAATCCTCCTGATGTACCTCAGCTATCACTACCGTTTCCTGGTCTTGCTTACCCAAGACCTCCACTTTCCCCTGCAGCCCTTCCAGCTTCTGCACATCACTAGACCTTCCATCCACGTCCTCGCCGACCACAGCTTCCACCAAAAAATCCTGTAGCACAGCCTCCAACACCTCCTGCGTTGACGTTTCCCCTTCCTCCACCGCCACAGGCCTTGGTGGATCCTCACTAGCCACCTCTGGGAGTGTAACACACATCCCCAACAGCTCCCCCTCATTCTCCACCTCCTCACTCCAGAGAGCCTTCCTCTGTCCAACCGACCCACTCCTCTCCGTGCCCACCGTACTCAGCTGTCATTCCTCCTCCAAAAGCGTTGGCACACTTGGAGTAGCCCTACGTACACACTGCGCCGCCATGTGCTCGTACAAGTCACAAAGACGACACGTCCTCCTTTGCCCTGCGTAATGCACGTAGACTTGGGTCCTGTATCCCGTCAACAGAACATATGACGGTACAGGCCTCATCAACGTCATCTTGAGGGTGTAGGAACCTTCCGGCAGCCCTGCATATGGGCCGTCCCTCCATACCCCCCCTCGATAGACAGAATGGTTATAAATGACCATAATTTTTAAAGGGGTGGACCGGTAAGCCAGCGGAAGGCCTCGGTCAGATGACCAAAACCTCCAAAGGCGGGTCATCATCTGACTAAGACCCGCGTCAGGAAACATTTGTCCTGTTTCTTGACGAACCTTACCTAACCTAACCCCCCCTTTAGCCTCATGAACAACACCGTAGTTACTGAAGACGTCCTCAAGTCCAAACTGCGTTGCCTCAAACGGTATGTGCCGCACCTTAACCCATGTGAAGTATGTGGACACATCATGCATACACACCTCCACCGTCGAGTTAAGGCACATCCTTCGTTCCTGGTATTCAGTCACAATACTGCTGTAGAAACTGGCCCTCGTAAACTTCACGAAAACCCTCCTCAAACCGTTAAGGGCGACACTATACAGTTCCTCGTTAGGAATGCCGTAGAGATCTCTAATAATGCGTGGAAGAAGCACATTCATCGTAGCATTGCTCAACGATCCACGTATCAGCTCTATGCAGTGTTGACGCGCCTGCCGGCACGATCCGCCATCTTGGAACTGAAGTGCAGAAGTGCTCACCAGGTGGCAGGTAGTCAGAGCTCCAGTAGCGTCCTCTCTCCCCAGAGGTCGAGAGACGAATTTGAAGGTGACTGAGCGCAAGGACGCTGAGTGCAAGGTCACTGAGTGCAAGGAGGCTGAGCGCAAGGCCACTGAGCGCCAGGTCACTGAGCGCCAGGTCACTGAGCGCCAGGTTACTGAGCGCCAGGTCACTGAGCGCCAGGTTACTGAGCGCCAGGTCACTGAGCGCCAGGTCACTGAGAGCTCCGGGCAATAAAATTTTATATCCTTGCTCGCTGGAGCGAATTTATACGACAGCGCCAAAAATTATGCAGACAGCCATAGACTACAACAATCCCCAGCTAAAATAATGCAGACAGCCTCAGGCTACAATAATCACCCAGCTAAAATTATGCAGACAGCCACAGATTACAGCAATCACCCAGCTGAAATTAAACAGACAGCCACAGACTACAATAATCACTCAGCTAAAATTATGTAGACAGCCACAGACTACAACAGTCCCCCAGCTAAATTTATCCACACAATATTTCATGCGTATATTGTAGTACAGAGAGGGTGCACAAAAATGGAGAAGCTCAATTACCTTAGCTCATTAAGGGTAGCGGATGAGTGGAACACACTCCTGGGTAGCGTTATTCAAGCTGAAATGTGAATTCAGTAGCTGTGGGTGTGGTCAGGATCAAGGTATAAGGGTCACAGGAAAAAATCTCAGAATAAGAGTCACTAGGAAACAATCACAGTAAACGAGTCACAGGAAAAAATCACAGAAAAAGAGTCACGAAATTAAAGTGTATTAACCTCGTCGGTCTCTGCCATCCCTCAGTCTGGCGTGTCACTGAATGATTTCAGGGTGAAGAAGCGACGGTGAGCACCGTTATCCAGCAGGATGCTGTAGGCATCACACTTAACATAACATATACCTAGTTGGATGAATCTTATTCAAGCTAGCTGGCCCAGTGGCTAACGCGACAGTCTGGAGTTTGAGACTCTCTGACCGCGGGTTCAACCACCACCCGTGGTATGTTTTTTTTTTTTTTTAACCTAACATAAATGGGAGAACCACAAGACTATAGCTGGAATATTTGTCTTAGTCAACATTAAAAACACTGAATATACATGTAATGCCACGATATTTTGTAAGATGTTTTCAATATCTACGTGTCATGTATTGTCAATAAATGACTGACTTAAATGTTTTAGTTTCATTGCCTCAATTTTCCTAAGAAACTGAATAAAACGTAATGATTTTTTACATATGTGCAAGGTCATCATATGTAAATTTTGTTGTCAATGTGAACAAGTAATATGTTGTCAGTTAATAACTGATTTAAATATTTTTTGTTGTATTATTTTAATTGTTCATTGTATTTAAATAATATGTGACTTTTTCCTAGCCAAAATTGTTACTTAATTTTTGTGATTTTTTTCCCGTGACCTTTTTTTCTGGACACCGTGTGGCCCATGCTAGGCATGGAACTGGAGGACTGCAGCAGTGCTTCTTCCTTATGTTCTAAACGCAGTTGTTTAGACTCAGCGGTCGTCTGTCTTAACTTCAGCAGTGCAGAACACAACTTGTGTCTCCAGAGTTTTGTTTACGTTGATAATTAAGACAGTTGTGCAACAGTTGGAAATATTTATTGTTGAAACGTTTCGCCTATATAGCAGGCTTGTATAGTCGCCTATTGTGTAGGCGAAATGTTTCGACTTGTGGGTATTTTATACTGTTTTCAACGACAGGGCTGCCAGGTGACCTCATTAACCATCTTCAGAACCCCGCCTCCACTACTACTGCACTCATGATACTGTGCCAGAATTCAAGCTTTTATTAAACTAGATGTGTTTCGGTCGCTGAACAAGTCGAGAAAGTTATTCCTGTATTCCATAACACCAATGAGAATATAAAGGTATAATACCGTGACTGGAACAATACACAAGTAACACGCACATACGAGAGAGAGAAGCGTAAAATGACGTTTCACAACTCCCTGGCGAAACGTTTCGACTTGTGGGTATTTTATACTGTTTTCAACGACAGGGCTGCCAGGTGACCTCATTAACCATCTTCAGAACCCCACCTCCACTACTACTGCACTCATGATACTGTGCCAGAATTCAAGCTTTTATTAAACTAGATGTGTTTCGGTCGCTGAACAAGTCGAGAAAGTTATTCCTGTATTCCATAACACCAATGAGAATATAAAGGTATAATACCGTGACATGACTTTGTAAATGCTTCGTAAGCTTCTCTCTACTATGTGCGGGTTATTTGTGTATTGTTCCATAACCCCAGTCCCCAGTACCTCAGTGTGGTTCACAGTGTGGTTCACAGTGTGGTTCACAGTGTGGTCCACAGTGTGGTTCACAGTGCGGCATCAGTTGATAATGCTGTTAAATATTAGCACTGAAGATATGAAGGGAATCAGAAGAGACATTCCCAGGTCATCATATGGAAACTAATATTCAAATTTTTCAATAAAATGGAAATACACAGACAGAATATAATTCAAACACTTTTCTTTCATCTCCATTTTTTCATTATTATTATTATTATTATTATTATTATTATTATTATTATTATTATTATTAATCATTATTATATTGTACAAAGAACACCCATTTTTCAGTGCTGTTGGTGTGTATCTGATGTAACATTGCAGTATCGGATGTTGTTGTCTCGTGCACATTCACACTGTCAACTTGGTTGTTGAAGACTGTAGGATTTATTTTTATATAGTACATATAATTCGCAAGGTGGACTAAGTTAATGTACACAGACACTCTCTGGGAGATCTCTTGGTGGAGACTGTAATAATATTTAAGTTCTATTTCGTTTATTTCACGTTTTCGTTTTTATTTACTTTTCGTTATCAGTACTCGTACTTTCTCCTGTAAATAGTGAGTGGGGGCCTAGTGCTGAAAAAAAAGTTTGATTTTTATTTGACGCATTTCAACTAAGGTCCATAATTTTCCGATATTCATGACGAGTTGTGTTCCCTCGTGTTTCTTCTGTCTCGTAATAATGGTTTAAGTTTCTGCTCTAAATCAGGAATTCTTATGTTTGCTTTCTTTTCTTTGCTGTAATATTTTTGTCTATTGTCTTGCTATGTTTGAACTCACTCATTTACCCACGATAATACCTACACCCACGGTACCACCACTACCCATGCTACCACCGTCACCCACGGTACCAACATTCACACCACAACCACCCACGGTACCATCACTACCCATGCTACCACCGTCACCCACGGTACCACCACTACCCATGCTACCACCGTCACCCACGGTACCAACACTCACACCACAACCACCCACGGTACCACCACTACCCATGCTACCACCGTCACCCACGGTACCAACACTCACACCACAACCACCCACGGTACCACCACTACCCATGCTACCACCGTCACCCATGGTACCACCACTCACACCACAACCACCCATGGTACCACCACTACCCATGCTACCACCGTCACCCACGGTACCACCACTCACACCACAACCACCCACGGTACCACCACTACCCATGCTACCACCGTCACCCACGGTACCACCACTCACACCATAACCACCTACAGTACCACCACTACCCATGCTACCACCGTCACCCATGGTACCACCACTCACACCACAACCACCCACAGTACCACCACTACCCATGCTACCACCGTCACCCACGGTACCACCACTCACACCATAACCACCTACAGTACCACCACTACCCATGCTACCACCGTCACCCATGGTACCACCACTCACACCATAACCACCCACAGTACCACCACTACCCATGCTACCACCGTCACCCATGGTACCACCACTCACACCATAACCACCTACAGTACCACCACTACCCATGCTGCCACCGTCACCCACGGTACCACCACTCACACCATAACCACCTACAGTACCACCACTACCCATGCTACCACCGTCACCCATGGTACCACCACTCACACCATAACCACCCACAGTACCACCACTACCCATGCTACCACCGTCACCCATGGTACCACCACTCACACCATAACCACCTACAGTACCACCACTACCCATGCTACCACCGTCACCCACGGTACCACCACTCACACCATAACCACCTACAGTACCACCACTACCTATGCTACCACCGTCACCCATGGTACCACCACTCATACCATAACCACCTACAGTACCACCACTACCCATGCTACCACCGTCAACCATGGTACCACCACTCACACCATAACCACCTACAGTACCACCACTACCCATGCTACCACCGTCACCCACGGTACCACCACTCACACCATAACCACCTACAGTACCACCACTACCCATGCTACCACCGTCACCCATGGTACCACCACTCACACCATAACCACCCACAGTACCACCACTACCCATGCTACCACCGTCACCCATGGTACCACCACTCACACCATAACCACCTACAGTACCACCACTACCCATGCTACCAACGTCACCCACGGTATCACCACTCACACCATAACCACCTACAGTACCACCACTACCTATGCTACCACCGTCACCCATGGTACCACCACTCACACCATAACCATCTACAGTACCACCACTACCCATGCTACCACCGTCACCCATGGTACCACCACTCACACCATAACCACCTACAGTACCACCACTACCCATGCTACCACCGTCACCCACGGTACCACCACTCACACCATAACCACCTACAGTACCACCACTACCTATGCTACCACCGTCATCTATGGTACCACCACTCACACCATAACCACCCACAGTACCACCACTACCCATGCTACCACCGTCACCCATGGTACCATCACTCACACCATAACCACCCACAGTACCACCACTACCCATGCTACCACCGTCACCCACGGTACCAACACTCACACCACAACCACCCACAGTACCACCACTACCCATGCTACATCCATCACTCATAGTTTCACCACCCACGGTACCACCACCAACGGTACCACCACCCACGGTACCACCACCAACTGTACCACCACCCACGGTACCACCGTCCATACCATCAGCCAAACTACCACCACCAACACTACCACCACCCATATTAACACCACTTCTACTACCACCAACAGCACTACCACCAACAATAAATAATAAAAAAAGACACAATACCGTGACTGGAACGATACACAACACAACACTATACACCACAACACAACACTACCACCAGCAACACTACCACCAACCACACTACCAAAAACCACACTACCACCAACAATACCAGCACCAACAGCACCACCACCAACAACACTACCACCAACAACTCCCACCAACAACTCCCACCAACAACACTACCACCACTCACACTACCACCAATCACACTACCAACAACCACACTACAAACAACCACACTACCACCACCCGCACTACCACCAACAACACTACCACCACCCACACTACCACCAACATCACTACCACCACCTACACTACCACCAACAACACTACCACCAATCACACTACCAACAACCACACTACCAACAACCACACTACCACCACCCATACTACCACCAACAACACTACCACCACCCACACTACCACCAATCATACTACAAACAACCACACTACCAACAACCACACTACCAACAACCACACTACCAACAACCACACTACCACCAACCACACTACCAACAACCACACTACCAACAACCACACTACCAACAACCACACTACCAACAACCACACTACCACCAACCACACTACCACCAACCACACTACCAACAACCACACTACCAACAACCACACTACCAACAACCACACTACCACCAACCACACTACCAACAACCACACTACCAACAACCACACTACCAACAACCACACTACCAACAACCACACTACCAACAACCACACTACCACCAACCACACTACCACCAACCACACTACCAACAACCACACTACCAACAACCACACTACCAACAACCACACTACCAACAACCACACTACCACCAACCACACTACCACCAACCACACTACCAACAACCACACTACCAACAACCACACTACCACCAACCACACTACCACCAACCACACTACCACCAACCACACTACCAACAACCACACTACCAACAACCACACTACCACCAACCACACTACCACCAACCACACTACCAACAACCACACTACCAACAACCACACTACCACCAACCACACTACCAACAACCACCCAAGTCCACAGTGACTTCAATTTCTGTGAACTATTTGATCACCAACACAAAAAGATTGGACCAGCCCAAGAAAGTCGTGTTATTGTAAATCAATAAATCTCTCCGTCACAGTGAAAATGTACTGGTCTAGCGTGGACAACTCTGACTCAAGTTTCCTTGTTTCTTGGTGACTGGCAAGGAAAACTCCAGTTAGGTCCAGAGGAAGAGCCGGATGTAGAGCCCAGAGAAAGAGTTGGCTGTTGATGAAATCGAAAGAGCTGATTGAAGATGCAGGAAAGAGAGCTGGATATAGTGACTAAAGAAAGAGTTGAGTATAGGTGCAGGAGAGAGCTGGATATAGAGGCCGCACATAGAGCTAGGCATAGAAACTATAAAAAGAGCCGGATATAGATGAAGAAAGAGCTGGGTACAGAGACTAGAGAAATAGCTGGGTATAGAGACTAGAGAAATAGCTGGGTATAGAAATTAGAGCAGGAACTGGTTATATTATTATTATTATAATCAAGGGGGAAGCGCTAAACCCGGAGGATTATACAGCGCCTGGGGGGGGATGTGGAAGGCATTCAGGCTTAATTCGGGGAACTGGAGCACAGATCCAATTCCCTAAATCAAGATCCCCTCACCAACATCAAGGAACCTTCCTTGAGGGGAGGAACTGGTTATAGAGACTAGAGAAGGAACTGAGTATAGATAATAGAGAAAGAGCTGGAAACAGAGATTAGAGGAAGAGCTGGATGTCGAAGTCTATAAAAGGTGTGGTAAAGCGAGACTGATGAGAAACACTTCATCCTGACAACGTTTCAATCTGTGCTGATTTTTATGAAGCCAACGGGAGAAACGTCGCCAAAATAAAAACGTGCTTTGCAAACTTTGGCATCTAGTATAACTTTGTTTGCACCACTTACAAGTCAAACAAAAAAAAACTGGTAGAATTTTAAGGTCGGCTAACAGGCTGACATTAACTAGACTGGACGCATAAGCAATGTGGTAATGACCAGGGTGGGCAAAAAGTAATGTGGTAATGACCAGGGTGGGTAAAAAGTAATGTGGTAATGACCAGGGTGGGCAAAAAGTAATGTGGTAATGTCTGTTACAAAATGCGATATCTATAAAGTACAGACATCTCCAGAGAATACTAGAAGGTCAACTTATTAATCCCCCTCCAGCATCTAGCCTGTTTCTGTTTTTTAACAGTTTGTCAGAGAGTATTCTGCTTCAGTTATCCTTCAAAATTATGATAAATTTTGATAGTGCTTTAGGAATGCAACTGATGGGATACTAACGAAATAAAAATTAAGAAGTTTATTAACAGAGTTGTCTAGGTGGACAAAATCAAAGTAAAGGAGTTTAATATAATTTAGGATATAATCTGCATCATATCACTTGTGGTGCAATATTGTATTGTACATATGGTAATACAGTACTAAGGGCACTTTTCGTACAGTACAAATCGTGAGTACTTTACTATGAGGCGATATACTCTTGAATACGAATAATACAAATGTATACAAGTGTATGAATGTGTGTGTTCAAAGTGCTCGTAATGTCTCAAAAAAGACTCGACTCGAAACAGACTTAAATAGTGACTGACAATAAGTCCTCAAATAATCTATCTTCTCGACCATAAAGGCAACCAAAAAAGCTTGCTTGTACACATTGGCGAAACATTCGCCAAACAGCAATAATGCACCAAGAAGCCGCACAGCGTCAGGACAAGGAGATAAAATAATGTCCCTAACTGAGGACCATCAGCAGATCCTCCATAAAAGGCATAAAACTTCCTTAATACTGAATCTAAGTTTAACATAACCAAATCCTCGACTACGACGGTGCGCAGATGCCACACAAAGTAGGTCAGAAGCTTCAGCTTGGGACCAGGGTTGAAGAGTGTCTCCACACGACACATATTATTATTATTATAAAAAAAGAAGCGCTAAACTATAAGGGCTATACAGCACCACACGACACACAACCTCTACAAATCGTCAAAACCACTAAGTCTGAACGAGAGGCACGTTTCGAACTCACCAGCGAAACCATACTCTACCAAAACAGAATCTAAGTAACGAACAAATAGCCAGAGACGAGAGAGATCCTTGGAGAGATGTTTCTCGTAGAAGTAGCTCGAGAGATGCTTCCAGGGCTAGAAACAGATGGAGAGAGATGTGTTTGTCGAGCGATGATCAGCTTTGGAGAGAGAGCGATTTCTCGACTACAGGTCTCACATCAAGTGATATCACGTGACTCGCCCCTGGTACTGCAGAGACGCCTGCAGGTAAACAAACGAGCTGATAGTTAGCTAAGTAGTTTACCAATGCAGACAGCCAAACACAACTCTCGAACACTGAGCACGGTGAAGTGTATAAGTTACATAATGCCTAATGACATAGCTAAGTCAAATAACAGTATAAAGCAAGAATTTTAATTTTAGCTATTAATGAAAATATCAGCAATATAAAATTATGTGAAAGATAATATGCATCAGATATATATTATATACATTGTGTCCCTTTCAGGGGCACAATAATGTCGATGGTGGGCAAGAAAGTAGTAATGATCAGGGTGGGCAAGAAGAAGTAATGTGGTAATGACCAAGGTGGGCAAAAAGTAACGTGGTAATGTACATGGTGGACAAGAATGTGGTAATGATCAGGGTTGGCAAGAAGAAGTAATGTGATGATCAAGGTGGGCAAGAGGAAGTAATGTGATGATCAAGGTGGGCAAGAGGAAGTAATGTGATGATCAAGGTGGGCAAGAGGAAGTAATGTGATGATCAAGGTGGGCAAGAGGAAGTAATGTGATGATCAAGGTGGGCAAGAGGAAGTAATGTGATGATCAAGGTGGGCAAGAGGAAGTAATGTGATGATCAAGGTGGGTAAGAAGAAGTAATGTGATGATCAAGGTGGGCAAGAGGAAGTAATGTGGTAATGACCAGGGTGCAGTAGTTATTACTTACTTTATAACACATAATTGTTACCAGTTGATAAGTAAGACACAAGTGCAACAGTTAGGTATCTTTTCACCGAAATGTTTCGCCTACACACCAGGCTTCTTCAGTCGAAGCCAGGAGAAGCAGTAGAGCTATCAAGACAATGTAATCAGTCCATCACCCTCGAGGACTTAATTTTGAGGTGGTCAGTCACTTAGCCTGGAGAAGTGTGTTATACTTATCAACTTGTCGGCATAATATACTATTATCATATCCACACCTTTACCAGCCAGGGGAGAAGGGCGAAACGTGCAAACCTGACATACCGACCTTCATTTTTGGTACTGTGTTTAATTGAAATCGAGGTTTTAATTTTTTGTGTATGTCCCGTTTTCTAAAAGCCAGTATCGTAATTGCAGTTCTAAATATGAAGCTCAGAGCTGTGTTAATGGTTCTGGTAATAGAGGTCACTGCTAATGACCATTTCAGAGGCGTTCTCTTTTATATTTTTTAGTGGTTTTCCCAAAATTTTATATTCTGGTTGAAAATGAATATGGACAGAGAGCAGCGACTTAGGACCTTTTAATACTGAAGCTTATTTTCTGCGTCTGTTTAAAGAGAGAGAGGGAGGGAGGGGTTGACGGGGTGGAGGGAGGGTTGACGGGGTGGAGGGAGGGTTGACGGGGTGGAGGGAGGGTTGACGGGGTGGAGGGAGGGTTGACGGGGTGGAAGGAGGGATCACGGGGTGAAGGGAGGGTTTGACGGGGTGGAGGGAGGGGCTGACGGGGTGAAGGGAGGGTTGACGGGGTGGAGGGAGGGTTGACGGGGTGGAGGGAGGGTTGACGGGGTGGAGGGAGGGGTTGACGGGGTGGAGGGAGGGTTGACGGGGTGGAGGGAGGGTTGACGGGGGGGCGGGAGGGTTGACGAGGTGGAGGGAGGGTTTGACGGGGTGGAGGGAGGGTTGACGGGGTGGAGGGAGGGTTGACGGGGTGAAGGGAGGGTTTGACGGGGTGGAAGGAGGGTTGACGGGGTGGAGGGAGGGTTGACGGGGTGGAGGGAGGGTTGACGGGGTGGAGGGAGGGTTGACGGGGTGGAGGGAGGATTGACGGGGTGGAGGGAGGGTTGACGGGGTGGAGGGAGGGTTGACGGGGTGGAGGGAGGGTTGACGGGGTGGAAGGAGGGTTCACGGGGTGAAGGGAGGATTGACGGGGTGGAGGGAGGGTTGACGGGGTGGAGGGAGGATGGGTTGACGGGGTGGAGGGAGGGTTGACGGGGTGGAGGGAGGGAGGGTTGAGGGGGTGGTGGGTGGGTTGACGGGGTGGTGGGAGGGTTGACGGGGTGGAAGGAGGGTTCACGGGGTGGAGGGAGGGGTTGACGGGGTGGAGGGAGGGTTGACGGGGTGGAGGGAGGGTTGACGGGGTGGAGGGAGGGGTTGACGGGGTGGAGGGAGGGTTGACGGGGTGGAGGGAGGGTTGACGGGGTTAAGGGAGGGTTGACGGGGTGGAGGGAGGGTTGACGGGGTGGAGGGAGGATTGACGGGGTGGAGGGAGGGTTGACGGGGTGGAGGGAGGGTTGACGGGGTGGAGGGAGGGTTGACGGGGTGGAGGGAGGGTTGACGGGGTGAAGGGAGGATTGACGGGGTGGAGGGAGGGTTGACGGGGTGGAGGGAGGGTTGACGGGGTGGAGGGAGGGGCTGACGGGGTGGAGGGAGGGTTGACAGGGTGGAGGGAGGGTTGACGGGGTGGAGGGAGGGTTGACGGGGTGGAGGGAGGGTTGACGGGCTGGAGGGAGGGTTGACGGGGTGGAGGGAGGGTTGACGGGGTGGAGGGAGGGGTGGACGGGGTGGTGGGAGGGTTGACGGGGTGGAGGGAGGGTTGACGGGGTGGAGGGAGGGTTGACGGGGTGGAGGGAGGGTTGACGGGGTGGAGGGAGGGGTTGACGGGGTGGAGGGAGGGTTGACGGGGTGGAGAGAGGGTTGACGGGGTGGAGGTAGGGTTGACGGGGTTAAGGGAGGGTTGACGGGGTGGAGGGAGGGTTGACGGGGGGGAGGGAGGGTTGACGGGGTGGCGGGTGGGTTAACGGGGTGGCGGGAGGGGTTGACGGGGTGGAGGGAGGGTTGACAGGGTGGAGGGAGGGTTGACGGGGTGGAGGGAGGGTTGACGAGATGGAGGGAGGGTTGACGGGGTGGAGGGAGGGTTGACGGGGTGGAGGGAGGGTTAACGGGGTGTAGGGAGGGGTTGACGGGGTGGAGGGCGGGGTGGACGTGGTGGAGGGAGGGTTGACGGGGTGGAGGGAGGGGTTGCCGGGGTGGTGGGTGGGTTGACAGGGTGGAGGGTGGGTTGACGGGGTGGAGGGAGGGTTGACGGGGTGGAGGGAGGGTTAACGGGGTTTGACGGGGTGGAGGGAGGGGTTGAGGGGGTGGTGGGCGGGTTGACGGGGTGAAGGGAGGGGTTGACGGAGTGGAGGGAGGGGGTGACGGGGTGGAGGGAGAGGGTTGACGAGGTGGAAGGAGGGGTTGACGAGGTGGAAGGAGGGTTGACGAGATGGAGGGAGGGGTTGACGGGGTGGAGGGAGGGTTGACGATGTGGAGGAAAGGTTGACGGGGTGGAGGGATGGTTGAAGGGGTGGAGGGAGGGTTGACGGGGTGGAGGGAGGGTTGACGGGGTGGAGGGAGGGTTGACGGGGCGGAGGGAGGGTTGACGATGTGGAGGAAGGGTTGACGGGGTGGAGGGAGGGTTGACGGGGTGGAGGTAGGGTTGACGGGGTGGAGGGAGGGTTGACGAGGTGGAGGGAGGGGTTGACGGGATGGAGGGAGGGGTTAACGGGGTGGAGGGAGGGGTTGACGGGGTGGAGGGAGGGGTTGACGGGGTGGAGGGAGGGGCTGACGGGGTGGAGGGAGGGGTTGACGGGGTGGAAGGAGGGGCTGACGGGGTGGACGGAGGGGTTGACGGGGTGGAGGGAGGGGCTGACGGGGTGGAGGAAGGGGTTGACGGGGTGGAGGGAGGGGGTTGACGGGGTGGAGGGAGGGAGTTGACGGGGTGGAGGGAGGGGATGACAGTGTGGAGGGAGGGGGTTGACGGGGTGGAGGGAGGAAGTTGACGGGGTGGAGGGAGGGGTTGACGGGGTGGAGGGAGGGGGTTGACGGGGAGGGAGGGGTTGACGGGGTGGAGGGAGGGGCTGACGGGGTGGAGGGAGGGGTTGACGGGGTGGTGGGAGGGGGTTGACGGGGTGGACGGAGGAGTTGACGGGGTAGAGGGAGGGTGTTGACGGGGTGGAGGGAGGGGCTGACAGTGTGGAGGGAGGGGTTTACGGGGTGGAGGGAGGGGGTTGACGGGGTGGAGGGCGGGGCTGACGGGGTGGACGGAGCGGTTGACGGGGTGGAGGGAGGGGTTGACGGGGTGGAGGGAGGGGGTTGACGGGGTGGAGGGAGTGGCTGACGGGGTGGAGGGAGGGGTTGACGGGGTGGAGGGAGGGGTTGACGGGGTGGAGGGAAGGGTTGACGGGGTGGAGGGAGGGGCTGACGGGGTGGAGGGAGGGGTTGACGGGGTGGAGGGAGGGGGTTGACGAGGTGGAGGGAGGGGGTTGACGGGGTGGAGGGCGGGGCTGACGGGGTGGAGGGAGGGGCTGATGGGGTGGAGGGAGGGGTTGACGGGGTGGAGGGAGGGGGTTGACGGGGTGGAGGGCGGGGCTGACGGGGTGGAGGGAGGGGGTGACGGGGTGGAGGGAGGGGCTGAGGGGGTGGAGGGAGGGGGTTGACGGGGGGGCGGGAGGGGTTGACGGGGTGGAGGGAGGGGCTGACGGGGTTACCTGGAGGTTACCTCGAGGTTATTCCGGGGATCAACGCCCCCGCGGCCCGGTCCATGACCAGGCCTCCCGATGGATCAGGGCCTGATCAACTAGGCTGTTACTGCTGGCTGCACGCAGTCCGACGTACGAGCCACAGCCCGGCTGATCCGGCACTGACTTTAGGTATCTGTCCAGCTCTCTCTTGAAGGCAGCCAGGGGTTTATTGGCAATTCCCCTAATGCTTGATGGGAGGCTGTTGAACAGTTTTGGGCCCCGGACACTTATGGTGTTTTCTCTTAGTGTACCAATGGCGCCCCTACTTTTTATTGGCGGCATTTTGCATCGCTTGCCTAGTCTTTTACTTTCGTAGGGAGTGATTTCTGTGTGCAGATTTGGGACCATTCCTTCCAAGATTTTCCAAGTGTAGATTATGATATATCTCTCCCTCCTGCGTTCCAACGAGTACAAGTCAAGTGCTTCCAAGCGTTCCCAGTAGTTAAGGTGCTTGACAGAACTTATACGTGCAGTAAAGGATCTCTGTACACTCTCTAGATCTGCGATTTCACCTGCTTTGTATGGAGATGTTAATGTACAGCAGTATTCCAGCCTAGAGAGAACAAGTGATTTGAAAAGGATCATCATGGGCTTGGCATCTCTCGTTTTGAAAGTTCTCATTATCCATCCTATCATTTTCTTTGCACGTGCGATCGTGGCACTGTTGTGATCCTTGAAAGTGAGATCCTCAGACATTACTACTCCCAGGTCCCTTACATTATTTTTCCGCTCTATTGTATGGCCGGAGTCAGTAGTATACTCTGTTCTAGTTATTATCTCCTCCAGTTTTCCATAACGGAGTAGTTGGAATTTGTCCTCATTGAACATCATATTGTTTACCGTTGCCCACTGGAAAACTTTGTTTATATCTTCTTGGAGGTTAACCGCGTCCTCAGCAGATGACAGCCTCATACAGATCCAAGTATCATCCGCAAAGGATGATACGGTGCTGTGGTGTATATCTCTGTTTATGTCTGATATGAGGATAAGGAATAAGATGGGGGCGAGTACTGTGCCTTGTGGAACAGAGCTCTTCACTATGGCAGGGAGTGGAGGGAGGGTTTGACGGGGTGGAGGGAGGGGTTGACGGGGTGGAGGGAGGGGCTGACGGGGTGGAGGGAGGGTTTGACGGGGTGGAGGGAGGGATTGAAGGGGTGGAGGGAGGGGTTGACGGGGTGGAGGGAGGGGCTGACGGGGTGAAGGTAGGGGGTAGACGTGGTGGAGTGAGGAGTTGACGGGGTGGAGGGAGGGGTTGACGGGGTGGAGGGAGGAGTTGACGGGGTGGAGGGAGGGGGTTGACGGGGTGGAGGGAGGAGTTGACGGGGTGGAGGGAGGGAGTTGACGGGGTGGAAAGAGGAGTTGACGGGGTGGAGGGAGGGGGTTGACAGGGTGGAGGGAGGAGTTGACGGGGTGGAGGGAGGGGGTTGACGGGGTGGAGGGAGGAGTTGACGGGGTGGAGGGAGGGGGTTGACGGGGTGGAGGGAGGAGTTGACGGGGTGGAGGGAGGGGTTAACGGGGTGGAGGGAGGAGTTGACGGGGTGGAGGGAGGGGGTTGACGGGGTGGAGGGAGGAGTTGACGGGGTGGAGGGAGGGGGTTGACGGGGTGGAGGGAGGGGGTTGACAGGGTGGAGGGAGGAGTTGACGGGGTGGAGGGAGGAGTTGACGGGGTGGAGGGAGGGGCTTTACTCACAAATTACTGATTCACAAATTACTGATTCACAAATTACTGCATAATAATAATAATAATAATAATAATAATAATAATAATAATAATAATAATAATAATGCTCTCAATGCCTGTGAGTCAGTCCACTTCCTCACTGAGTGTCCTTGTTCGCAGATGATGTGAAGTTAATGAGGAGAATTAAATCAGATGAGGATCAGCAAGGACTACAAAGAGACCTGGACAGGCTGGATGTGTGGTCCAGCAACTGGCTCCTAGAATTTAATCCCACCAAATGCAAAGTCATGAAGATCGGGAGAGGGCAAAGTAGACCGCAGAGTACAGCCTAGGGGGACCAATGACTGAAAACCTCACTCAAGCAAAAAGATCTTGGGGTGAGTATAATACCGAGCATATCTCCTAGAGCGCACATCAGCCAGATAACTGCTGCGGCATATGGGCGCCTGGCAAAGCTGAGAACAGCGTTCCGATACCTCAGTAAGGAATCGTTAAAGATTCTGTACACTGTGTACGTCAGGCCCATACTGGAGTATGCAGCACCAGTTTGGAACCCACACCTGGTCAAGCACGTCAAGAAATTAGAGAAAGTGCAAAGGTTTGCAGCAAGGCTAGTTCCAAAGTTAAGGGGAATGTCCTACGAAGAAAGGTTAAGGGAAATCGGTCTGACGACACTGGAGGACAGGAGGGTCAGGGGAGACATGATAACATACAAAATACTGCGTGGAATAGACAAGGATGACAAAGACAGGATGTTCCAGAGAGGGGACACAGAAACAAGGGGCCACAAATGGAAGTTGAAGACCCAGATGAGTCAAAGGGATGTTAGGAAGTATTTCTTCAGTCATAGAGTAGTCAGGAAGTGGAATAGCCTAGCAAGTGAGGTAGTGGAGGCAGGAACCATACATAGCTTTAAGACGAGGTATGATAAAGCTCATGGAGCAGGGAGAGAGAGGATCTAGTAGCGGTCAGTGAAGATGCAGGGCCAGGAGATATGCGTCGACCCCTGCAACCACAAATAGTTGAGTATGTTAAACATGGTGTAAAATACCTGCAAGTTGATGAGTAAGACACATGTGTAGCAGATGTAGTAGTAGTACTACACCTGTTACCTCTGTACTTGACTGAAGAAGCCTACTGTGTAGGCGAAACGTTTCAACAGTCAAGATATTCAATTGTTGAACATGTGTCTTATCATCACTGAGTCTCTGGCTTTTACACTGCACTTCTCGTTTCGGTCCGTCCTGGACCATTATGGTCACAACAATGGTCCAAGAAGGACCGAAACGTCGGCTTACGTTTCTTCTCATAAGTGTGGGTGAATTGAGAGTCAACTTTATTCTTGTTTGACCCTTATTTGACAAATGCTGTCAAGCAAAAGAATTCCAGCAACTGAAGAATGTTGTGAGTTAATAGACTTCCAACAATCTAGGATTGTTATCAACTAAGAGACTTTCACTGCTACATAAGCTAGCACTTACTAACTGGTAATGGATGGACGCTAAATGAATGTATGTAATTGAGAGTGAGATTTGTCAACTTGTCAGCGCGACTTTGATGGTTTTTTGAAGTTTAGAGCACAAGTTGCTGACAAACTGCTTGGATATGCTACTGGCAGACTGCCTGGAAACACTTCTTGCAGACACCTTGAATACAATGCTTGCAAACTGTCTGGATACACTGCTTACTGACTGCTTAGATACACTGCTTGCAGATTGCTTGTATACATTGCTTGCAGACAACTTGGATACACTGCTTGCAGACAGCTTGGATACACTGTTTGAAGACTGCCTGGATACACTGCCTGCAGACTGCCTGTATAGAGTGCTTGCAGGAAGCTTGGATACACTGCTTGCAGACTGCTTGGATACACAGCTTGCAGACAGCTTGGATATGCTGCTTGCAGCCTGCCTGGATACACTGCTTACAGACTGCCTGTATAGAGTGCTTGTAGACAGCTTGGATACACTGTTTGCAGGCTGCTTGGATACACTGCTTAGCACAAAGCAAAACTATCCTTACTGACCCTCACAATACAAAGAAGCGAAGAAGGAATACTGCCAGTGAAAAGTCCAATGGGACCACAAGACCATTCAGTATTCTTTACGTTGAAAAATCTTACACTGGTTAACTGAAGGTAAAAGCATTCTAATTACAATCACTCACACAACCACAAGACACACCAATAAATACGATTATACGATGTTAAAATCTTTTCCGTCCATTAAAAATGCTATATTAATAAAAAACTAAAAGAAAGATTCCTAAAAGCCCCAAGAATCAAAGGACAAAATATGTGTCTCTTTCAGCAACACACCAAGAGTTGCACTCTGCGTTTAGGAGAGTATGTCATATCCTTAATCTATAGACAAGTGTCTCATAGTGACAGTTCTTCAGGAATGACAAGGGCTAATTATATCAGTGTATTGTTAAACCCTGTTGGTAGCGGGTCTGACAGGTACCAATAACGTAATGGTGTACAATGGATCACGTTAGGCAGAGGTCTGTTATAGAGAGCTCTTTCATTGCCCAAGAGCCAAGACCCCCATCATGTTCCGGGCACCGGCAGAACTCCAAATCTTTGTGCCTGGATAAAACGTGGTGAAGAATGAACTAGATGTGGAAAATTGAGAGCTGATCAATCCTTCGCTCGATGCCAGCGTTGATGATGCTCCATGTTGAATCAATAACGAAGTAAGCGCCCTTACCAATCACATCCTCGACCTCCACCAAAAGTACGTCTTATTGTTTGTAAGTCATCAAACCTCCAGATAAACCCTGATTAGCCTTTCACTGCTCTTAGGCAGCTGATTCTAAGATCAAATTTTGCAAGTATTAAAAGGTTTCCTTCTTTCAAAACAAAAACCTCTGCAGACAAGCCTGTCGGCGAATGAAGTCCATCGTGAACCATCACCATACAGAATAAGAAAACTGCCAATAGGAAAAGTTGGCTGCAGAGCTTAGTGGCCTTTAGCCAAGGAACGACGTGGATTTTCACCTGATAATACAAATATACCTTTTAATCCATACGACGAGTTGTGCTGCTCTCAACTTTCAAGAAAACGCTGACCCTCTTGCAGATGATTTCACTGATCAGACAAGTCAAAAACCACACCAGCAACCTCCATGTCCAGCCACAAGTGCTGTGTTCAAGTTGTCGATGATCAACAAGAAGAGTTATATCTCTTTAAATCCCTGGACAGAGGACAACCTACGGGGCCATACAAGAAACTAGGACTATGAACCACCAATAAATGACGATCCCAAACCCTTCAACCAAGTTGAGTTCAATGACTTGGTGAGAGACCTTAACCTTCCAAAAGAAAGTGCACAGTTACTTGGCTCTAGACTGAAGGAACACAGGCTTCTACCTCCTGGAACAACATTTGCTTGGTACCGTCATCGTGAAGCAGAATTCACTCAGTTCTTTGACAAAAAGGAATCTTTAGTTATTTGTTCAAATATTTCTGGCCTTATTGAACACATGAGGATGTCATACAAAGCAGATGAATGGAGACTCTTCATTGATTCTTCTGAAAGTAGTTTAAAGGCTGTACTTCTCTACCTTCGCCATAGTGTCCAAATATCAGAAACTTACGCAGATATGAAGACACTAATATCTGCAATCAAGTACCAGAATCACAATTTTCTCATTTGTGGGTATTTAAAAGTTTTTGCTTTCCTAGTAGGTCTTCAAGGCGGATACACCAAGTATCCCTGTTTTTTGTGTCATTGGGATAGTAGGGCAGACAACCAGCACTATGAACAAAAAGACTGGCCACCATGAACCAGCTTCTTACCCGGAAATCACAACGTGAAAACTGTACCACTAGTTGACCCCAAGAAAATTTTGCTGCCACAACTCCACATCAAATTAGGGCTTATGAAAAATTTTGTGAAAGCCTTGAACAAGAATGGAACTGCTTTCAAGTACCTGGAGTCAAAGTTTCCTCGTATAAGTGAAGGCAAACTAAAGGCAGAAATCTTTGTTGGCCCTCAGATTCGGGAATTGATGAAGGACAAGCATTTTGATGAAGCATTAGCAGGTGTCGAGGTGAATGCCGGGTTTTCATTCAAGCAGATTGTCCACAACTTCCTGGGAAACAGGCGCTCCCCCTAATATGAAAAAATGATACAAGACCTGATTTCAAGTTTCCAACAACTTGGGTCTAGAATGAGTGTAAAGATGCACTTTATGCACTCACATCTTGACTATTTTCACAACAATTGTGGGAAGTACAGATAGAAACAAGAAGAGCGGTACCATCAGGATATTTGCACCATGGAAACCCGATACCAGGGCAAATGGAATGTCAACATGATGGCGGATTACTGCTGGTCATTGAAACGTAATGGTCTCGATGCACAGCAGAAGCGAAAATCAAAGCAGTCCTTCTTCCTTTGATTCAGTATGTAGGCTAACCATTAG
>NC_091292.1:72832917-72840417 GCF_038502225.1 Cherax quadricarinatus
TCTGACTCCACTGTCCACAATCCTACCATACCTGTGTCTGACTTCTGACACAAGCATGCAACAATTTATGCTTAATGAGTTGAGAGCATTTATGGATGACAGAGAATCAGTTACAATTAAACTGTCAATCTTTGATACATAGATGCATTTCAGTGCAAGGAGTATGGCAAACAGTTCTGTCTGAAGGGTAGAGGCCCAATTATTGATGCGTGCTCCAATTTCTTTAAGAGAGCCATCACTCTGTACGACAACAGCAGCACTACCAGCTGCACCAGTGGATTGGTGAACAGAACCATCAGCGTAAATAATTTGCGAGAGTGTGTGCTGTGTGACTAAGTTATCAATACAGCTTAAGGCCTCATGTTTGGCTTCAAGGCGAAGTTTTGGTTGTGATTTAAGAAGTAGTTTGGGGGGAAATGGAGGAATGGTAGTTTGGAATGGGGTAATATTCCATGGAGCGGAGAAGTGCCACTGTTGCCTTACTTGACATAGATCATGTATCTCATTCATGCGGAGGTCGGTTCCAGTTTTTTCGATCCATCTGGAGGAGTGTTCACCAGTGCTGAGGAAAGTTTGGAGGGCTTCTGTGCAGGGGTTTGAATGAGCTTGCCTGAGCATATTAACCCCAATTAGGATATTTCTTTCAGTAACACGATCTCTGATGCTTGGAATATCAAGTTCTTTTTGCATATTTAAAATTTTGGCAGTACGAGGGCATCCTAAAATGATCCTCATTGCTTCGTTCTGCAGTTTTTCCAGCCCTCCAAGCTTCCAGTCAGACACAAGAGCAAGTAGTGGCGCAGCATAATCAACCAATGATCTAATATAAGCAAGATACATCATTTTCACAATTTTAACATTAGCACCATACCTGGGGTGAAGCCCTGCCACAACTCTAAGTGCTCTTAGTCGTTCTTTGTATTGGCGACAAAGTCTTGTTACAACAGGTCCAAGTAGTGGAACCTCAAAACCTAAATACCTGTATCTGCTTACATATTCTAGAAGAGACCCATCATGCAATTGGACCTGACGAACTGTGCCTCTCTGTCGAGGAGGACGCCTATTGAGTATCTTTGTTTTATCAGTAGAGATTATCAACCCCAGGTCCTGACACGAGGCTAGTACATGATTAAGAATGTTTTGGGTGTTGGAGAATCCGGTGGTGTGAATCATTATATCTTCAGCAAAACTAATCACATAATTATGGGGCTGACTAGGCATAGCATTAAGTAATGCATTAATTAGAATATTGAACAGTGTGGGACTGAGCACACCTCCCTGTGGGGTTCCTAATTCAAAGTCTTTAGTTACACTTCTATGTCCCTGGAACAACACAGACGATTTTCTGTTGGACAGGTAGCCTTTAATCCAGCGGAGAAGCCATCCTCCAACATCCATTCTGGCAAGTTCACTAATGATTACATGTCGGTTGGCTACATCGAAAGCGGATTTAAGGTCAAGGAAGGTAGTGTATGAGCTGTCAGTGTGCAGGGTGAGAAAGGTGGCTATGCAATGATGCACGCTCCTTCCATGCATGAAACCATGTAACCGGGGAGACAAAAATTGTTTGATTCTGTACATGAGACGATTAAGAATCATTCTCTCAAATGTTTTACACAAGCAGCTAGTAAGAGATATTGGCCGAAATGCATTTTGTTGATTGGGCTTAGGAATTGGAATGATGAGGCTGTTGGTCCAAGATTGAGGGAGCTCCCCAGTTACATAGCTCATGTTATATAATTCAAGTAATGGATTACCTGGTACTCGACACAGCAATCTGAGTATGTTGTGGAGTTGCCCTTAGTTAGTGCTGCATCAAGTTCACATTAGTGAAAGGAATGTTGCAATCATCTGCCTTGCTGAGCATAAAGCAAACAAGTCTCTCCCTTGCATCATATTTGTCATTTAATTTTGCCTGTGTGGTACTGGGAAGATTGTCATAGCTAGATGTAGCAGCCCAAGCACTGACTAACTCATTCGCCCTATGTATGGGATGAGGGTGCGCGATAGTGGGCAGATGGATCTTCAACTTTCTAATCAGTCGAACACAAAGAGTAATTTGTAAACAGAGTTTAGTCGGAGGCTGCCATAATGAAAACCTCTGTTCCACAAGGCTCTGTGCTCGCCCCCATCCTGTTCCTCATCCTCATATCAGACATAGACAAAGATATAAACCATAGCACCGTATCATTCTTTTGCAAGCGATACTAGAATCTGCAGCTGCATGATGCAGAGGACACAGTAAATATCCAAGCAGATATAAGCCAAGTTTTTCAATGGGTAACGGAAAAAAATATGATGCTCAGTGAGGACAAATTTCACTTACTCCGTTTTGGAAAACTGGAGGAAATAATAGTTAGAACTACAAACTCTAATCACACAACAGAGCGAAAATGTAGTGTGAGGGACTTAAGAGTGTTAATGTCAGAGGATCTCACCTTCAAGGACCACAACAGCGTCACTATCACATCTGCGGGGAAAATAATAGGATGGATAATGAGAATCTTCAAAACAAGGGATGCCATATCACTGACGATGCTTTGTAAATCACTTGTTCTCTCTAGGTTGGAATACTGCTGTACATTAACAGCTCCATTCAAGGCAGGTGAAATCGCAGATCTTCAGAATGTACAGAGAACCTTTACTGCACATATAAGTTCCGTCAAACACCTTAATTGCTGGGAACGTTTGGAGTCACTTTACTTGTACTCATTGGAGCTCAGGCGAGAGAGAGATACATCATAATCTACACCTGGAACATCCTAGAGGAACTTATCCCGAATCTGCACATTGAAATCACTCCCTACGAAAGCAAAAGACTGGCAGACGGTGCAACATACCCCCTGTGAAAAGTACGGGGGCCATTAGTACACTAAGAGAAAACACAGTAGGTGTCCAGGGCCCAAGACTGTTCAACAGCCTCCCATCAGGCATAAGAGGAATTACCAATAGACCCCTGGCTGCCTTCAAGAGGGAAGTGGACAGTACGTAAAGTCAGTACACAGTCAAACGTGCTGTGGCTCGTACGTTGGACTACGTGCGGCCAGCAGTAACAGCCTAGTTGATCAGGCCCTGACCCACCGGGAGGCCTGGTCAAGAACTGGTAGATCATGGTAACTTTTTAATGTGCTTGTAAGTCGAATACGAGATGTGCGTAGTTATTGGATATCATTTTTAAATAAATAAATGTGCAATTTTTTACTAGCAAAATGGGAAACCACTTATTCAGTCTGAATTATAATTTATCTTCTCATGGCTTATATAAGGCAGATGTTGCTACTAGTTGATGATTGATGCACCTGAGTGCTGGGGACACCTCTGTAATATGTGTGCTGTCTCTCTCTCTCTCTCTCTCTCTCTCTCTCTCTCTCTCTCTCTCTCTCTCTCTCTCTCTCTCTCTCTCTCTCTCTCTCCTCTTCACTACACTTTTTGACTAGTCCTTTCATACCTGGAGGTTACCTGGAGGTTATTCCGGGGATCAACGCCCCCGCGTCCCGGTCCATGACAAGGCCTCCCGATGGATCAGGGCCTGATCAACTAGGCTGTTACTGCTGGCCGCACGCAGTCCAACGTACGAGCCACAGCCCGGCTGATCCGGCACTGACTTTAGGTATCTGTCCAGCTCTCTCTTGAAGGCAGCCAGGGGTTTATTGGCAATTCCCCTAATGCTTGATGGGAGGCTGTTGAACAGTTTTGGGCCCCGGACACTTATGGTGTTTTCTCTTAGTATACCAATGGCGCCCCTACTTTTTATTGGCGGCATTTTGCATCGCCTGCCCAGTCTTTTACTTTCGTAGGGAGTGATTTCTGTGTGCAGATTTGGGACCATTCCTTCCAAGATTTTCCAAGTGTAGATTATGATATATCTCTCCCTCCTGCGTTCCAACGAGTACAAGTCAAGTGCTTCCAAGCGTTCCCAGTAGTTAAGGTGCTTGACAGAACTTATACGTGCAGTAAAGGATCTCTGTACACTCTCTAGATCTGCGATTTCACCTGCTTTGTATGGAGATGTTAATGTACAGCAGTATTCCAGCCTAGAGAGAACAAGTGATTTGAAAAGGATCATCATGGGCTTGGCATCTCTCGTTTTGAAAGTTCTCATTATCCATCCTATCATTTTCTTTGCACGTGCGATCGTGGCACTGTTGTGATCCTTGAAAGTGAGATCCTCAGACATTACTACTCCCAGGTCTCTTACATTATTTTTCCGCTCTATTGTATGGCCGGAGTCAGTAGTATACTCTGTTCTAGTTATTATCTCCTCCAGTTTTCCATAACGGAGTAGTTGGAATTTGTCCTCATTGAACATCATATTGTTTACCGTTGCCCACTGGAAAACTTTGTTTATATCTTCTTGGAGGTTAACCGCGTCCTCAGCAGATGACAGCCTATCATGTTAAATGGCTAATATATATATATATATACAACGACAGAGAGAGAGAGAGAGAGAGAGAGAGAGAGAGAGAGAGAGAGAGAGAGAGAGAGAGAGAGAGAAAGAGAGAGAGAGAGAGAGAGAGAGAGAGAGAGAGAATATTGCATGTTTATATTTTGTAATACAAGTCTGAGCACCACTAGTGACAGTGACTAATGAGCCTTCCTGGCATAGCTTGGAGCTTCCTTCTCGACTGCCTCCTGCTCTGAATGACCCACTAGCCCTCCTTGCCAGTCCCTCCTTTCTCCTCCCGATACCTATTCACAGAGACCCACTCCTACTTCCACATTACTCCTTCCTAGTGCTCCTCCTCCTGCTTTCTTATTCACCAAAGACCAGCTACTTTACATTAGCCTTTCAGTCCTTCATTCTTCCTCTTCTTTCTTTTCCCATACATCGCTCCTCTTCCTATTTATTTTCTTTACGGCCTATCTTCCTCCCTTATTTCCCCTTCCCCATCTCTCTCTCTCTCTCTCTCTCTCTCTCTCTCTCTCTCTCTCTCTCTCTCTCTCTCTCTCTCTCTCTCTCTCTCTCTCTCTCTCTCTCTCTCGTGAGATTAGAGAACTAGGCTAATCATCTCCAGGCTCGTTCCTTATCTCTGGAGGAGTCCTTGTCATGCCTTCCTAACTCTGCTTGCTTCCCGGCCAGGCCGCTCGCAGTGCGCCTCATACCACATCCTAAAGCTCCATTAATCCCCAGTATCAAAGCTTCCGCTTGCAATTACACTCCAACAAAAGCGCCTCTCGGAAAATGAGCATATTTTTCTATTATTTCAGTAATATTCTCCGTAGAGCCCTCTCACGCGAGCACTTGTTGCCGCGGCCGCAAAATTAACATGAGGGATATACGCCTGAGGTTCCGAGTAATTAGAATCTGATACTTTAGATCTATTACCTGATCCTCTTGTATCTTGGCTTCGATACAAAGCACCCTCTAAACTTCCAAGGTTGATAAAACTTGGGAAAGGCCAAGTTAAACTAGCTGACGTAAACATATCTAGTAATAGAGACTGCCTCGACTTTTTTTTTTTTTTTTTGTAAAGCTTATAATATAATCAGGGTTCTAACATATTGGAAGCTATTATACACTCGTTATTAATTACAACCTGTTTGCAATATTACGCTGAAAGTGAAGTGGCTGTCCTTTATTCCCAGGGAAATGTTAGAAAAATTATATAGATTTTTGACTCCTGGCAGACAATGTAAGCGCCGAGGGAATAAAGGAAAATTGATGAGTGTTTAAAGTTACCGAGATTTTATAGGAGAGAACTTGGCTCGCGTCGCCTTGGTTTCTGTGTTAACATGAAGAAAAACACATCGTTGTGATGCACCACTGAATTATGCACAGCCTTTCACGCAGCCTAGGTTCTCACACAGCCTAAGTCTCACACAGATTAGGACTGACACAACCTAGGTTTGACACAACCTAGGCCTGACACAACCTAGGCCTGACACAGACTAAGTCTGACACAGACTAAGTCTGACACCTACCTGGAGTCTACCTGGAGGGTATTCCGGGGATCAACGCCCCCGCATCCCTGTCCATGACCAGGTCTCCCGGTGGCTCATGGCCTGATCAACTAGGCTGGTAATCAGGCCTAGGTCTGACACAGGCTAGGGCTGGCAAAGATTAGGAGTCCCACTTTAATGGGCCCCTCTCTAGAGAAGCGATAATTCCTAAGACAGTTACCAGATCTATCTACATATTTGGTACGTAAAATCATTTGTACGATATCCAGCGTCTGTCTCCCCTTGAATAACTTACAGATATCTCCCAGTAAATGTGTCTCTTTATTTAAGGACCCGTTTTCTGGACTGTGGAAACTCCTAAGGTATAGGAGTCTCCACACTCCTATATAGCTAGTAATAGCTATATCACTGGCACTTTAATTATTATGTATGTAAAGTTAATTATATCATAGTGTAGTCTGACCGAATTTTTAATAATTGCCATGTCACGGTCGTTAAGCTACTATTACAGTATCAATGCTTGTGGGCTGGCTATTCTTCTAATGTTATAATATTCAACCTTTCTGACTATGGGTATTGGTATGCCTAAGGGCACTTTCTGCCTGCCAGCCTGCTGCGTCCTTTCCCTCTGCCTCACTCCAGCAAGGACGTTCCCTGTAACCGTATTTGCTTGGATCTCCCCTTTTCTGCATCAATGCAAGCTCCTGATGAAAGACCTAGAGCTATCATTCAACTCCCCCCGTAAGTTGAATGATATCTCTACAGGAAGACTGGCTAAATAAGCTGGGCAGCCTGGTTTACAAGCCATGTTTCTTCCCAGCCTGGGCACTTCAGTGAGCCACAAGCGATTTTGATATCAATGCACCTCGCAGAAACAAACGGATATATACAGAGAAAGATCGCAGTCAGTAGGATTCGACGCTTTATGCTTCTGCGTTGTCCCAGAAACAATTTTCCCCATCCCCACTACTATCTCTTGCTAGCCTTGTAACATTGCTCTTGACGAATCACAGAAAGTGCGAAAGATCTTGAGCTAAAGATTTCCAAGCCCATGTTGTTTAGTCTGCATTGTTAATAATATCGTGTGTTTGCGACTGTATTGCGTATATATATGTCGAGCCGAATAGGTGATTCTTGCGATTTTGGATCAACTAGCAACGCTGTTCTTGCAGAATAAGGCAAGCGAAAACTTGTGTATGCAATTATTTCGTAAAAATCATTCTGAACCTAAAGAAAAAAAACATATTTCATTGTGTTTCTTTATTATTAAATTATAGTAAACTTATCTAAAACATATTTAGTTGGATTAGGCTAAATTAAATTGCGCTTGTTATAATAAGGTTAGGTAAGTTTTCTCAGGCTCTTTTGGTACAAAATACAATTTTTTTCCTTTAACAATACTGAAAAAAATATATCTTTATATCTTTAAACATAAATGAGAAAAAATTTAGAAAGGACCTAATTTTAAATGAGTTCTTGCTAACTGGCCAGTTTTACCTATTCGGCACAATATATATATATATATATATATATATATATATATATATATATATATATATATATATATATATATATATATATATATATATATATATACAT
>NC_091292.1:72845417-72893434 GCF_038502225.1 Cherax quadricarinatus
GCAGTTCCTGAAAGACGAGGCAAACTGCTAACCACGTCAGTTATCAAGGCAGTGCGCAACTACCCAAGAACGGACAACTGCGTCCCTCTGCCCCATCATTGCAGGAATCAAAGAGGTAGACCCAAGAAAAGTCCCACTGAAAATGAGAAAATTTGCGCACAGGTTAGCAAAAAAGTCGAAGAAGGTAACACAGTGGAAGCAATAAGAATAATTACAAGTGACGACACTGTAGCCCCCAAGGATGAGACCACGGCCCAAGCACTAAGAGACAAGCATCCAACCAGGGACACCATAACCATCAACGACAACCCTGAGGAAGACCCCATCATTGAACAATTAATTTTGCCAGAATCGGAAGTCTATAAGGCGATCGTGTTGTTTCCAGCAGGATCTGCAGAAGGTTACACTGGAATTCGACCTCAGCACCTCAAAGAGATGGTAAATTAAGTACTCGGTGAATCTGCATCAATTCTTCTCACCGAGTTAACAACTTTCGTCAACAATTGCCTGGCTGGGCGAATCCCAGAAGAAATTAAACCTTTCTTTTTTGGAGCCTCACTATGTGCTTTGAAGAAGAGGGATGGGGGAATCAGACCCATTGCAGCTGGAAGCACCCTTCGCCGTCTCGTTGCCAAAGCAGCATTAAGAAACATTCGCCTAGAAGCTGCCACTTTACTCCAGCCACACCAACTGGGCTTTGGGGTCTCTCATGGCAGTGAAGCTGTAGCTCATGCTGCAAGGGCCTACATCAGGGACCTACCAGAAGACAAGGCCATAGTCAAACTTGATTTCAGAAATGCCTTTAATATGGTGAAGAGAGATGCTGCTTTGCCAGCTATTCGGGATAGGTTCCCAATTCTTTTTCCCTTCATTTCAGCCGGCTACAGCAAACCCTCAATTCTTTTGTTTGGAGAACATGAAATTCAATCATCAGAGGGTGTTCAGCAGGGTGACCCACTCGCTCCACTTCTCTTCTGCTTGGCAGTAAGAGAACTAATTTCCAGCCTACACAGTGAGCTCAATATCTGGTACCTGGATGACGGCACTCTGGCAGGTACTGAAGAGTCCCTCGTGGGGGACCTACAACTGGTGAAAACACAGGGAGAAGACTTGGGACTCATCTTCAATCCCTCGAAGTGTGAAATCATCACAGCGAACCAGGAAATAATCAGTGCTGTGCGAAGAATCCTCCTGGAAGTCTCTACTACCACTCTGTCCAACAGCACCCTCTTTGGAGCACCGCTGGGTCACCAGGCAATCGACACTGTCTTCAGGGACAAATTGAATGACCTGATGAGAATGGAGGAGAGAATAAGTGATCTTGATGCCCATGATGTTCTGTATCTCCTCACAAGGTGTCTTACTATGCCAAGACTCACTTCTTGAGGTGTGCACCCTCTTTTGACAACCCAACACTAGATGAATATGACGCACACTTGAGATCAACTTTTAAGAAGGCACTGAACCTGTCACTAGAGGATGAGCAATGGGATCAGGCAACCCTCCCAGTGCGACTGGGAGGTATAGGGGTATGTAAAGCATCACATGTTGCTTTACCTGCTTTTCTGTCTTCGTGTTTGGCTTCCAGTGCATTAGTCAAGAAGATAGTTCCCGAACGCTTGAGAGACGTGGTAGGAGCTCAAGACCCCAGGTTTACTGATGCAGCGATTCGGTGGGACACCCTTACAGACTCCTCCAGTAGACCAGCTCCTCCCAAACAGCACAAACAGTCCCACTAGGACAAACCGATCATGGAAAAAATTGCCAACACAATGCTCTCCAATGCTTCAGGAAAGGACAAAGCTCGTCTCCTGGCAGTGAAGGCACCACACTCAGGAGATTTCCTGTTAGCTGTTCCCAATTCCTCCCTGGGCACCTGTCTCGACCCACAGGCCATTCGGATTGGTGTTGCTCTTCGCCTAGCCACCCCCATCCTCACCGAACATAGGAGTATTTGCGGCAGGGAAACAGCTGATCAATTCGGTCTTCATGGTCTTGTGTGTCACACAGCAGAAGGGAAGTATGCCAGACATGAGGAGGTTAATGACATCATAAAGAGAAGCCTCGCCACAGCCCATTGCCTAGCTCAATGGGAACCCCAAGTACAGAGGTCTGATGGAAGTCAAAAGCGTCCTGATGGAGCCACTATGCTACCCTGGAAGGATGGAAAGCAGATTGCCTGGGACTACATCTGTGCTGCCACATTGGCAGACATCTACTTGTCATACTCCGTAGTGGAAGGGGGTGGAGCTGCCAGCCACAGGAAGACCCAGAAGATCCGAAAATATGAAGACCTACCCCCTTGCTATAACTTCATTCCAGTAGGGTCGGAGACCCTTGGTGCATGGGGCAAGTGTGCTCTAAAGTTCCTCAAAGAGCTGGGTGAAAAGCTCATCATAGAAACCAAGGACCACAGGGCGACCAGCTTTCTCTTTCAGAGACTCAGTGTTGCGATCCAGAGAGGAAATGCCTGCAGCATTCTGTGCACGCGGCCCACCGCAGGGGAGCTGGACGAAGTATTCGAGATGTAGCTCTGAGTTACCTATGTTGTTTTACTTTCTGTTGTATTTGTTGAATGTTTGGCCAATGTATTTTTGTCTTTAAATAAAACATACTTGAAATATAGGGGTGGTAGAAGAAAATTCTCAAACAGCTTCAGGGAAAACCTTGAGTTTTCCCTGAAGCAAGTTTATTCTTTTCTCTGAGGATGAGGGTCCCTATGACAGTTCTAGAGGTGGTACCTCCCTATATATATATATATATATATATATATATATATATATATATATATATATATATATATATATATATATATATATATATATATATATATATGTCTGAACCTAACGAAAAAAATATATTTCATTGTGTTTGTTTCTTTTTAAATAATTGTAAACTTATCTGAAATATATATATTTGGATAAGGTAAATTAAATTTTGCTTCTTATAATAAGGTTAGGTAAGTTTCCTCAGGTTCTTTTGCTACAAAATTATTAATTTTTACATTAACATAAATGAATAAAATAATATCTTTAAACGTAAAAAGAAAATTTGGGAAAGGACTTAATTTTAAATAAGCTCTGCTAATCTTCGTCAAGCTGTGTGTATGTATATATATATATATATATATATATATATATATATATATATATATATATATATATATATATATATATATATATATATATATATATATATATATATATATATATATATATATATATATATATATATATATATATATATATATATATATATATATATATATATATGTATATACATATATATATATATATATATATATATATATATATACATATACATATATATATATATATATATATATAAATATAAATATATATATATATATATATATATAGATATAGATATATATATATATATATATAAATAGATATATATATATATATATATATATATATATATATATATATATATATATATGTATATACATATATATATATATATATATATATATATATATATATATATATATATATATATATATATATATATATATATATATTTATATAATAATAATAATAATATAGGGAAGTACCACCTCTAGAACTTTCCTGGGGACCCTCATCCTCAGAGAAAAGAATAAACTTGCTTCAGGGAAAACTCAAGGTTCTCCCTGAAGCTGTTTGAGAATCTTCTCCTACCACCCCCTATATTTAAAGTATGTTTTATATAAAGACAAAATACATTGGCCAAACATTCACAAAAATACAACAGAAAGTAAAACAACATTGGTAACTCAGAGCTACATCTCGATTTCTTCGTCCAGCTCCCCTGCGGTGGGCTGCATGCACAGAATGCTGCAGGCATTTCCTCTCTGGATTGCAACACTGAGTCTCTGAAAGAGAAAGCTGGTCGCCCTGTGGTCCTTGGTTTCTATGATGAGCTTTTCACCCAGCTCTTTGAGGAACTTTAGAGCACATTTGCCCCATGCTCCAAGGGTCTCCGACCCTATTGGAATGAAGGTATAGCAAGGGGAATGGTCTTCATATTTTCGGATCTTCTGAGTCTCCCTATGGCTGGCTGCTCCACCCCCTTCCACTACTGAGTATGGCAAGTAGGTGTCTGCTAATGTGGCGGCACAGGTGTAGTCCAAGGTAATCTGCTTTCCATCCTTCCTAGGTAGCATAGTGGCTCCATCAGGACGCTTTTGACTTCCATCAGACCTCTGTACTTGGGGTTCCCGTTGAGCTGGGCAACGGGCTGTGGCGAGGCTTCTCTTTATGATGTCATTAACCTCCTCATGTCTGGCATACTTCCCTTCTGCTGTGTGACACACGAGACCATGAAGACCGAATTGATCAGCTGTCGCCCTGCCGCAATTACACCTAAGTTTGGTGGGGATGGGGGCGGCTAGGCGAAGAGCAACACCAATCCGAATGGCCTGTGGGTCGAGACGGGTGCCCAGGGAGGAATTGGGAACAGCTAACAGGAAATCTCCTGAGTGTGGTGCCTTCACTGCCAGGAGACGAGCTTTGTCCTTTCCTGAAGCATTGGAGAGCATTGTGCTGGCGATTTTTTCCATGATCGGTTTGTCCCAGTGGGACTATTTGTGCTGTTTGGGAGGAGCTGGTCTACTGGAGGAGTCTGTAAGGGTGTCCCACCGAATCACTGCTTCAGTAAATCTGGGGTCTTGAGCTCCTACCACGTCTCTCAAGCGTTCGGGAACTATCTTCTTGACTAACGCACTGGAAGCCAAACACGAAGACAGAAAAGCACGTAAAGCAGAATGCATTGCTTTACGCACCCCTATACCTCCCAGTCGCACTGGGAGAGTTGCCTGATCCCATTTCTCATCCTCTAGCGACCGGTTCAGTGCCTTCCTAAAAGTTGATCTCAGGTGTGCTTCATATTAATCGAGTGTTGGGTTGTCAGAAGAGTGTGCACACCTCAGGAAGTAAGTGAGTCTTGGCATAGTAAGACACCTTGTGAGGAGATACAGAACATCATGGGCATCAAGATCGCTTATTCTCTCCTCCATTCTTATTAGGCCATCCACTTTGTCCCTGAGGACAGTGTCGATTGCCTGGTGACCCAGCGGTGCTCCCAAGAGGGTGCTGTTGGACAGGGTGGTAGTAGAGACTTCCGGAAGGATTCTTCGCACAGCACTGATTATTTCCTGGTTTGCTGTGATGATTTCACACTTCGAGGGATTGAGGATGAGTCCCAAGTCTTCTCCCTGTGTTTTCACCAGTTGAAGGTCCCCCACCAGGGACTCTTCAGTACCTGCCAGAGTGCCGTCATCCAGGTACCAGATATTGAGCTCACTGCATAGGCTGGAAGTTAGTTCTCTTACTGCCAAGCAGAAGAGAAGTGGAGCGAGTGGGTCACCCTGCTGAACACCCTCTGATGATTGAATTTCATGTTCTCCAAACAAAAGAATTGAGGGTTTGCTGTAGCCGGCTGAAATGAAGGGAAAAAAAACTGGGGAACCGATCCCGAACAGCTGGCAAGACAGCATCTCTCTTTACCATATTAAAGGCATTTCTAAAATCAAGTTTGACTATGGCTTTGTCTTCTGGTAGGTCCCTGATGTAGGCCCTTGCAGCATGAGCTGCAGCTTCACTGCCTTGTGAGACCCCAAAGCCCAGTTGGTGTGGCTGGAGTAAAGTGGCAGCTTCTAGGCGAATGTTTCTTACTGCTGCTTTGGCAACGAGACGGCGAAGAGTGTTTCCAACCGCAATGGGTCTGATTCCCCCATCCCTCTTCTTCAAAACACATAGGGAGGCTCCAAAAAAGAAAGGTTTAATTTCTTCTGGGATTCGCCCAGCCAGGTAATTGTTGACGAAAGTTGTTAACTCGGTGAGAAGAATTGATGCAGATTCATGGAGTACTGGATTTACCATCTCTCTGAGGTGCTGAGGTCGAATTCCAGTGTAACCTCCTGCAAATCCTGCTGGAAATGACACGATCGCCTTATAGACTTCCGATTCTGGAAAAATTAATTGTTCAGTGATGGGGTCTCCCTCGGGATTGTTGTTGATGGCTGTGGTGTCCCTGGTTGGATGTTTGACTCTTAGTGCTTGGGCCGTGGTCTTATATATATATATATATATATATATATATATATATATATATATATATATATATATATATATATATATATATATATATATATATATATATACACGTCATTTTTACTAGTTGTATTTTTATGCAAGTAGCTTCCCACTTTCCAAAATACGTAGCACAAAAATCGTGAATCCCATGAAACCCAGACAAGTGAATAACTGAACACTGTACAACTTCCTAAACGAATACTCTCATTCTAACAGAAAATTGTACCTCTGCAACAACTCTGGAAAAAAATGCTTTCAGTGAAAAGTTGGCAACCGTTCTCGTTAAAAATATATAGAAAGAAAGAAATTTATAGAAGCAAATGTTACAGAAATTTCTCCCTGTTACTTCATCCTGATTTGTTTGCTCAAGCTTTCGGATTTGATCAAGTCGGAAATAGTAATTCTTAAAAAAAAAATTGATGGTAATATGATGCACTTTAATGGAACATTCACTTCGTATTTATTCAAAATATACTCATGTAGATGATTAATTTCTAAATAGCATAGCTATTTTTCCCAAGCATATATATATATATATATATATATATATATATATATATATATATATATATATATATATATATATATATATATATATATATATATATATATATATATATATCAATAACAATACTGCGACTAGCCAAGGACTCGAACTCGTGCTGCTTTGACCTGCCTCATGGTCGGCGACAACTCATGACTCCTTAATCCAAGGGACCACACCACCGTATGTCCTTGGGTAGCGAGTACAACATTCAGTTTTGCTGGATGCGCTACTCTTAAGGATTGTATGGTCCCGTGGATTAAGGCATCATGAGTTTTCGCCCACCATGAAGCAGGCCAAAGCAGAATGGGTTCGAATCCTTGGTTAGTCGCAGTGTTGTTATTGATTAGTACCACTTGTTCGCGTGCACAATTATATATATATATATATATATATATATATATATATATATATATATATATATATATATATATATATATATATATATATATATTTTTCTAATTTTGCACCAAAAGAAACTTAGAAAACTTACCTAAACTTATTATAACAAGCGCAATTTATTTTAGCCTAACCCAACTAAATATATTTTAGATTTGTTTACAATAATTTAATACTAAACAAACGCAGTGAAATATATTTTTTTCGTTAGGTTCAGAATGATTTTGGCGAAATTATTGCGTACACAAATTTTCACTTGTCCTATATGGCAAGATGAGCGTTGCTATTTAAGCCAAGATCGCAAGTTCTGCCTATTCGGCACGACATATATATATATATACATATATAAATAAATATATATATATATATATATATATATATATATATATATATATATATATATATATATATATATATATATATATATATATATATATATATACCCATCATTTACCAAACTGCAGCGGGAAGGGTTCGACCCCACAACAAATTGTCCCACTTCAAGAGACAAGACAAAGTACGTGCCACCTTATTCACTCCGCCGTAGTTCCTACAAACAACATGAACCTAGGGAGCCAGGCTTGCTTTATGTTGCGAGGACACTCGTGGCAGTGGATGCTCAAGGATGTCCCGCAATGTGAAACAAGCCTAGTTCGCTAGGTTCATGTTGTTTGCATAATCGATGGCGGAGTGGATAATGTGACACGTATGTTGTGTTGTCTCTGTGGCAGGCCAGGGTCTAACCCTGGCCTGCCACAGTTTAGTAAATAATTCATACCACTTGTTTCATGGTTTCATTGCTACACACACACATACACACACACGCACACATACATCGGTCTGAAGACACTGGAGGACAGGAGTGTCAGGGGTGACATGATAACGGCATACAAAATACTGCGTGGACTAGACAAGGTGGACAGAGACAGGATGTTCCAGAGATGGGACACAGAAACAAGGGATCACAATTGGAAGCTGAAGACTCAGATGAGTCAAAGGGATGTTAGGAAGTATTTCTTAAGCCACAGAGTTGTTAGGAAGTGGAATAGTCTGGCAAGAGATGTAGTGGAGGCAGGAACTATACATAGTTTTAAGACGAGGTATGATAAAGCTCATGGAGCAGGGAGAGGGAGGACCAAGTAGCGGTCAGTGAAGAGGCGGGGGCCAGGAGCTGAGCCTCGACCCCTGCAACCACAATTAGGTGAGTACACACATACACACGCACACACACACACACACACACACACACACACACACACACACACACACACACACACACACACACACACACACACACACACACACAGTAGTAGCGATCAGTGAAGAGGCGGGGCCAGGAGCTCGGACTCGACCCCCGCAACCTCAACTAGGTGAGTACAACTAGGTGAGTACACACACACACACACACGCACATACACACACATATATATATATATATATATATATATATATATATATATATATATATATATATATATACATATATATATATATATATATATATATATATATATATATATATATATATATATATATATATGTGTGTGTGTGTATGTATATATTACATATATATATATATATATATATATATATATATATATATATATATATATATATATATATATATATATATATATATATATATATATGTTGGAGCCAGTGGATTATTGAGCTCTAAGCCCAAGCCATCAGCAGAAAGTGTACGCTGCCAGAAGTGCCTGGAGTTTGGTCACTGGACATACGAGTGCAAGGGTAAGAGGAAATATGTTCATCGAGAGACTCGCACATCCATGCTCAACAAGAGAGTTAAGCAGGAGAAGCAGGAACAGCAGATTGATAACTTTGTTTTAAAAACTGAGGTTGGAGAGTTGAAGGAGGAGGTCTTGCTTCTCCAGAAGGAGATTAGGAGGCTGAAGGTCCACCTCAATGGGCCTGGGAGAGAGTGTGAGGTGGTTGGAGATGTGGGGAATGAGGCTTCTAGCAGTGAGGTGCAGTCTGTCTCTCACTGTGAGGAGGCTGTAGGTGGGGAGGTAGCAACGGCTACCAGCAGTGAGGTGCAGCCCAGCACCTGCTACAAGTGGCGAGTTGTTCACAGTAATGGGAGGCGCATCAGAGTAAGGAAAGTTAAGAGTGAAGATCTGAAGGTAGGAAATCGCTTCTCTGTTCTCCAGGATGAATGTACTTCAGTGGCCAGTGAAGGTAAGGGTACTACTGCCCCTGCTAATGAAGGTAAGCGCATTCTTGTGGTTGGTGACTCTCAGGTAAGATATGTTGACCGTGCTTTTTGTAATAGGAATAAGAAGATGAGAGATAGAGTGTGCTTCCCTGGAGCTGGTGTTGGGGACATTGTCAACAGGCTGGATAATATCATGTCAGGTAATGGGAACAAGCCCATTATCTGTCTCAGTGCTGGTGGTAATGATATTGGGAAGGGTAGGAGAGAAGAGCTGCTAGATAAGTACAGGTCAGCTATAGATTTCATTAAGTCTAAGGGAGGGATCCCAATCATATGTAGCATCTTGCCTAGAAGGGGAGTAGGAAATGAATGGTTGTCTAGGGCAATTGGTGTAAATTGCTGGCTAGACAGATACTGCAAGGAACTTGCAATCCCATTCATGATATGGCAAACATGATATGTATGCAAGGGATGGGGTACATCTCTCTGGGGCAGGGGTGGTAGCACTTGCAGACTCGATTGAGAAGGCCATTGGTGAAATGCCTATGATTTTAAACTGATGGAAGATAGAGGTATGGGTGTGTGTGGGAAACAAGCAGGTTGCAACACTAGGGTTGGAAACAGTAAATGTATAAAAGGCATTCAGCATGAAGTTATAAATAAAGACAATAGAACAGGTCAGCAAACAAAGGGGGACAGCAGAGGGCAGCAAGGGACTAGCTCCCTTAAGGTTTACTATACTAATAGCAGGAGTGTTAGAAATAAGATAGATGAGCTAAGATTAATTGCAAGTGCAGGAAACATAGATATTATTGCTATAACAGAGACCTGGCTCAATCTGAAAGATAGAGAGATGCCCTCTGAATGTCACATACAAGGCTATAAATTATTCCACACTGACAGGGTCAACAGGAAAGGTGGTGGAGTAGCGATGTATGTCAGAGACAATTTAAATTGTTGTGTTAGACAAGATATTAAATTAGAAGCGTCAGCCACTGAATCTGTTTGGTTACAGCTTCTCGAGGGCCGAGAAAAACTAATTTTGGGTGTGATTTACAGGGCCCCAAATCTTGATAGGGAGTGCAGTAAACTTCTATGGGACGAAATTCGTAAGGCATCTACATACGAAAATGTTGTGCTAATGGGAGATTTCAACTATAGACAGATTGACTGGAGCAATTTGACAGGAAATTTAGAGTTGGGTGACTTTCTTGATTCGATCCAGGATTGTTTTTTAAAACAGTTTGTGACAGAGCCAACTAGGGGAAATAACCTCCTTGACTTGGTTCTTGCCAGTAGGGAAACACTAATTAATAATCTTGAGGTTAATGATGAGCTTGGGGAGAGTGATCACAAATCACTCAGTTTTAACATATTATGGAATTCCCCTAATAATGGCAATCAAGTCTCCGTCCCTGACTTTCGCTTGGCTGATTTCATAGGACTGAAAAATTACTTAGGTGGGCTGAACTGGAATGACCTGACTAAGGGTCAGGTAGGTGGTGATGGTTGCCGATATGATGCTTTCCAGGGCATAGTTCTAGCTGCTCAGTCAAATTATGTTCCAAATAGGGAAATCAGATCAAACAAAAATGATCCTAAATGGATGAACAATAGATTAAAATATCTGATTGGTCAAAAGAGAGGCATATATAGGCAAATCAAAAGAGGAGAGGGGCAATTAAGAAATCGATATATTCAGTTAAAGAGAGAAATAAAAAAGGGAATTAGAAAAGCAAAAAGAGATTATGAGGTTAAAGTTGCAAGAGAATCGAAGACTAACCCAAAAGGATTCTTTCAGGTATACAGAAGTAAGATCAGGGACAAGATAGGCCCACTCAAAAGTTCCTCGGGTCAGCTCACTGACAGTGATAAGGAAATGTGTAGAATTTTTAACACATACTTCCTCTCAGTTTTTACACAGGAGGATACCAGTGATATTCCAGTAATGATAAATTATGTAGAACAGGACGATAATAAACTGTGCACTATTAGGGTCACAAGTGACATGGTCCTTAGGCAAATAGATAAATTAAAACCTAACAAATCCCCAGGCCCTGATGAACTGTATGCAAGGGTTCTAAAGGAATGTAAAGAGGAGCTTAGCACACCTTTGGCTAATCTTTTCAACATATCACTACAAACTGGCATGGTGCCAGATAAGTGGAAAATGGCAAATGTGATACCTATTTTCAAAACAGGTGACAGGTCCTTAGCTTCGAACTATAGACCAATAAGCCTAACCTCCATAGTGGGAAAATTTATGGAATCAATAATTGCCGAGGCAGTTCGTAGCCACCTTGAAAAGCATAAATTAATCAACGAATCTCAGCATGGTTTTACAAAGGGGCGTTCCTGCCTTACGAATTTATTAACTTTTTTCACTAAGGTATTTGAGGAGGTAGATCATGGTAATGAATATGATATTGTGTATATGGACTTCAGTAAGGCTTTTGACAGGGTCCCACATCAGAGACTATTGAGGAAAATTAAAGCACATGGAATAGGAGGAGAAATTTTTTCCTGGATAGAGTCATGGTTGACAAATAGGCAGCAGAGAGTTTGCATAAATGGGGAGAAATCAGAGTGGGGAAGCGTCACGAGCGGTGTTCCACAGGGGTCAGTGTTGGGCCCCCTGCTGTTCACAATCTACATAAACGACATAGATGAGGGCATAAAGAGCGACATCGGCAAGTTTGCCGATGACACCAAAATAGGCCGTCGAATTCATTCTGACGAGGACATTCGAGCACTCCAGGAAGATTTGAATAGACTGATGCAGTGGTCGGAGAAGTGGCAGATGCAGTTTAATATAGACAAATGCAAAGTTCTAAATGTTGGACAGGACAATAACCATGCCACATATAAACTAAATAATGTAGATCTTAATATTACGGATTGCGAAAAAGATTTAGGAGTTCTGGTTAGCAGTAATCTGAAACCAAGACAACAGTGCATAAGTGTTCGCAATAAAGCTAATAGAATCCTTGGCTTCATATCAAGAAGCATAAATAATAGGAGTCCTCAGGTTGTTCTTCAACTCTATACATCCTTGGTTAGGCCTCATTTAGATTATGCTGCACAGTTTTGGTCACCGTATTACAGAATGGATATAAATTCTCTGGAAAATGTACAAAGGAGGATGACAAAGATGATCCCATGTATCAGAAACCTTCCCTATGAGGATAGACTAAGGGCCCTGAAACTGCACTCTCTAGAAAGACGTAGAATTAGGGGGGATATGATTGAGGTGTATAAGTGGAAGACAGGAATAAATAAAGGGGATGTAAATAGTGTGCTGAAAATATCTAGCCTAGACAGGACTCGCAGCAATGGTTTTAAGTTGGAAAAATTCAGATTCAGGAAGGATATAGGAAAGTACTGGTTTGGTAATAGAGTTGTGGATGAGTGGAACAAACTCCCAAGTACCGTTATAGAGGCCAGAACGTTGTGTAGCTTTAAAAATAGGTTGGATAAATACATGAGTAGATGTGGGTGGGTGTGAGTTAGACCTGATAGCTTGTGCTAACAGGTCGGTTGCCGTGTTCCTCCCTTAAGTCAATGTGACCTGACCTGACTAGGTTGGGTGCATTGGCTTAAGCCGGTAGGAGACTTGGACCTGCCTCGCATGGGCCAGTAGGCCTTCTGCAGTGTTCCTTCGTTCTTATGTTCTTATGTTCTTATATATATATTTTATATATATATATATATATATATATATATATATATATATGTGTATGTATATATATATATATATATATATATATATATATATATATATATATATATATATATATATATATATATATATATATATATATATATATATATATATATATATATATATATATATATATAGAGAGAGAGAGAGAGAGAGAGAGAGAGAGAGAGAGAGAGAGAAAGAGAGAGAGAGAGAGAGAGAGAGAGAGAGAGGTGAACAGTATTTACTATTTACATAAGAGAAAAGAGGTTTTTGTGGCATTTATGGATTTAGAAAAGGCGTATGTATGGAATAGGAGGTAGGTTATTGAAAACAGTGAAAAGTTTTTTTATGAGGATAGTGATGCTCAGGTTAGAGTATGTAGGAGAGAGGGAGATTATTTCCTAATAAAAGTAAACCTTAGATATGGATGTGTGATGTCACCATGGATGTTCAATATATTTATGGATGGAGTTGTAAGATAAGTGGGGATGAAAGATAAAGAATCTGCCACATAATGAGAGTTATCACAGTTATTCTTTGCTGATGACACTGTGCTTTGTGGAGATTCTTAAGAGGAGTTGCAAAGGTTAGTGGATGAGTTTGGTAGGGTATGTAAAAGATGAATATTAAAAGGGAATATAGGAATGAGGATAACAAAAAAATTAGATAACGAAAGATTGGATATCAGATTGGAGGGAAGGATTAGGGAGGAAGTGAATGTATTCAGATATTTAGGAGTGGATGTGTCAGCAGATGGGTCTATGAAAGATGAGGTGATCATAGAATTGACGAGGGTAAAAAGGTGAGTGCTGCACTGAGGAGTCTGTGGTGACAAAGACTTTGTCCATGGAATCAAAGAGGGGAATGTATGAGAGTATAGTTATACCAACGCTCTTGTGTTTGTGTGAAGTATGGATGGTTAATGTTGCAACAAGGAGAAGGCTGGAGGCAGTGGAGATCTCGTGTTTGAGGGGAATGTGTGGTGTGAATCTAATGCAGAGAATTCGTAGTTTGGAAATTAGGGGAAGGTGCAGGATTACCAAAACTATTATCCAGAGGGCTCAGGAGGACTTGTTTAGGTGGTTCGGGCATGTAGAAAGAGTGGAACAAAATAGAATGACTTTGAGTGTATATAAATCTGTAATGGAGGGAAGGCGGGGTAGAGATCGGCCTAGGAAAGGTTGGAGGTTGGAGGTAAAAGAGGTTTTGTGTGCGAGGGGCATGGGCTTCCAGCAAACATGCATGAGCGTGTAAGATAGGAGTGAGTGGAGACAAATGGTATTTAGGACTAGACGTGCTGTTGGAGTTCGAACAGGGTAATATAGTGATAGGATTCAAGGACAGGACTTGAGTACTGGAGATGGGAATTCCAGTGCCTCCACTCTGAAGGAGAAGTGTAAATGTTGCAGTTTTATAACCGTAGTGTAAGGCGGCTCTGGGAAGACAGCGATTGATTGAATGATGATGAAAGTTTTTCTTTTTCAGCCCACCCTGCCTTGGTGGGAAACAGCCGATGTGTTAATAAAAATTAATATGTAAATAATATACATATATAAATATATATATATATATATATATATATATATATATATATATATATATATATATATATATATATATATATATGTGTGTATATATATATTTATATATATATATATAAATATATATATATATATATATATATATATATATATATATATATATATATATATATATATATATATATATATATATATATTTATATACATTTTTCTTTCAACACACCGTCCGTATCCCACCAATGCAGGGTGGCCTAAAAAGAAAAACGAAATTTTCTCTTTTAAATTTAGTAATTTATCCGGGAGAAGGGGTTACTAGCCCCTTGCTCCCGGCATTTTAGTCGCCTATTACAACACGCATGGCTTACGGAGGAAGAATTCTGTTCCACTTCCCCATGGGGAATATATATATATATATATATATATATATATATATATATATATATATATATATATATATATATATATATATATACATACAACACGCATAGCTTACGGAGGAAGAATTCTGTTCCACTTCCCCATGGGGGAATATATATATATATATATATATATATATATATATATATATATATATATATATATATATATATATATATATATATATATATATATATATATATATATATATATATATATATATATATATATATATATATATATATATATATATATATATATATATATATATATATATATATATTAGCACACTGGCCGATTCCCACCAAGGCAGGGTGGCCCGAAAAAGAAAAAAATTCACCATCATTCACTCCATCACTGTCTTGCCAGAAGGGTGCTTTATGCTACAGTTTTTAAACTGCAACATTAACACCCCTCCTTCAGAGTGCAGACACTGTACTTCCCATCTCCAGGACTCAAGTCCGGCCTGCCGGTTTCCCTGAATCCCTTTATGCATGTTACTTTGCTCACACTCCAACAGCACGTCAAGTATTAAAAGCCATTTCTCTCCATTCACTCCTATCAAACACGCTCACGCATGCCTGCTGGAAGTCCAAGCCCCTCGCACACAAAATCTCCTTTACCCCCTCCCTCCAACCTTTCCTAGGCCGACCCCTAACCCGCCTTCCTTCCACTACAGACTGATACACTCTTGAAGTCATTCTGTTTCGCTTCATTCTCTCTACATGTCCGAACCACCTTAACAACCCTTCCTCAGCCATCTGGACAACAGTTTTGGTAATCCCGCACCTCCTCCTAACTTTCAAACTACGAATTCTCTGCATTATATTCACACCACACATTGCCCTCAGACATGACATCTCCACTGCCTCCAGCCTTCTCCTCGCTGCAACATTCATCACCCATGCTTCACACCCATATAAGAGCGTTGGTGAAACTATACTCTCATACATTCCCCTCTTTGCCTCTAAGGACAAAGTTCTTTGTCTCCACAGACTCCTAAGTGCACCGCTCACCCTTTTCCCTTCATCAATTCTATGATTCACCTCATCTTTCATAGACCCATCCGCTGACACGTCCACTCCCAAATATATGAATACATTCACCTCCTCCATACTCTCTCCCTCCAATCTGATATCCAATCTTTCATCACCTAATCTTTTTGTTATCCTTATTTTCTTCTTTTGCATACCCTACCAAATTCATCCACCAACCTCAGAATCTCCCAAGAGCACAGTGTCATCAGCAAAGAGCAACTGTGACAACTCCACTTTATGTGTGATTCTTTATCTTTTAACTCCACGCCTCTTGCCAAGACCCTCACATTTACTTCTTTTACAACCCCATCTATAAATATATTGAACAACCACGGTGACATCACACATCCTTGTCTTAGGCCTACTTTTACTGGGAAATAATCTCCCTCTTTCCTACATACTCTAACTTGAGCCTCACTATCCTCGTAAAAACTCTTCACTGCTTTCAGTAACCTACCTCCTACACCATACACCTGCAACATCTGCCACATTGCCCCCCTATCCACCCTGTCATACGCCTTTTCCAAATCCATAAATGACACAAAAACCTCTTTAGCCTTATCTAAATAGTGTTCACTTATATGTTTCACTGTACACACCTGGTCCACACACCCCCTACCTTTCCTGAAGCCTCCTTGTTCATCTGCTATCCTATTCTCCGTCTCACTCTTAATTCTTTCAATAATAACTCTACCATACACTTTACCACGTATACTCAACAGACTTATCCCCCTATAATTTTTGCACTCTCTTTTGTCCCCTTTGCCTTTATAGAAAGAAACTATGCATGCTCTCTGCGAATCCCTAGGTACCTAACCTTACCCTCTTCCATACATTTATTAAATAATTGCACCAACCACTCCAAAACTATATCCCCACCTGCTTTTAACATTTCTATCTTTATCCCATCAATCCCGGCTGCCTTACCCCCTTTCATTTTAATTACTGCCTCACGAACTTCCTCCACACTCACAACTGGCTCTTCCTCACTCCTACAAGATGCTATTCCTCCTTGCCCTATACACGAAATCACAGCTTCCCTATCTTCATCAACATTTAACAATTCCTCAAAATATTCCCTCCATCTTCCCAACACCTCTAACTCTCCATTTAATAACTCTCCTCTCCTATTTTTAACGGACAAATCCATTTGTTCTCTAGGCTTCCTTAACTTGTCAATCTCACTCCAAAACTTTTTCTTATTTCCAACAAAATTTGTTGATAACATCTCACCCACTCTCACCTCACTATATATATATATATATATATATATATATATATATATATATACATATATATATATATATATATATATATATATATATATATATATAATGTATATATACATATATGTCATGATATCGACATACGAAAAACTGCGTGGAAAAGATAAGGTGGACAGAGACAGGATGTTACAGATATGGGACACAGAAACAAGGTGTCACAATTGGAAGACGAATACTCAGATGAGTCAGTGGGGTGTTAGGAAGTATTTCTTCAGCCACAGAGTTGTTAGGCAGTGGAATATTCTGGCAAGTGATGTAGTGGAGGCAGGAACCATACATAGTTTTAAGAACAGGTATGATAAAGCTCATGGATCAGGGAGAGGGAGGATCCAGCAGCTGCCAGTGAAAAGGCGGGGCCAGGTGCTGAGTATCGACCCCTACAACCACAATTAGGTGAGTACACACACACTGACACACACACACACACACACACACACACACACACACACACACACACACACACACACACACACACACATACACACACACACACACACACACACACACACACACACACACACACACACACACACACACACACACACACACACACACACACACACACACACACACACACACACACACACGAGGAGCATACCAAGATCACATGACAGGTCCGAAGACAATGAAGGTATGTTATATGCAAAGACTCTAACAGGCAACTGCAGTAGCAAGGAACAGCTGATCATGAAAGACAGTTCCCTGAGAATAGAAGTTTCAGATAGGACAGGGACTGAAGGCAAGAACATTTCAATGGAAGGAAACAAAACACCTCAGAGAATGCAAATGGAGACTCAGTGGGAGAAGGAAAGGGAGAGGTCAGTTTTTATCTACGGGCTCCAAGAAGCCAAGGGGGACAACTTCGAAGAAATAAAGCAGGAGGAGGAAAAAATGATTGAAGGCATCATGAAAACTATAGGTGAGGACGATATGACCCAGGTGACAAATTTTCGGAGAATTGGGTGGTTTGCTAGTGGAAGGATATGGCGTGTCGAAGCAATTTTCAAGGAAGGATCAGTTCGAACCAGGATTCTGCTAGAGAAAGCACGACTGAGGGACAAACAGGGGTACCAGAGAGTATACCTCGATCGCGACAGAACACAAGAAGAAAGGACTGCACTGAAAGAGAGGGTACAGAGATGCAAGGAGGAACGAGAGGCAATGATGAAGATGAGCAGGACCCAGACACAGGAGGAAGGGCAAACACACTCCGCAGAATCTCCCACCGAAAGACTCCAACCGCGACAATCCCAACGCAACTGAGCAACCCAAACCACAACCCACTCACTGTTCCCTCTTCCAGCAACACCCACATCACAAACCTCATCTCAGCAGTGTTTTAGCTCTTGGGCTCACTTCTTACCTTCATATCAGCTGTCTGGAGTAGCCATACCTTTGAATGAAACTATGTATTGTTTCGGTCTCTTCTGTGTCACTCTCTCATCTGTTTTTCCGCCTCTGTGATTTTCTACAGGTGTTTCCTGCTGTGTCCCCTCGTTCTGGTTCCTCACCTTCCCTCTCTAGCACTCTGATTATTCTCTGTTGTGAGTATTATCCCTCCTTTTTTTTTATCTTTGCTCATGTTTATCTTCTTGACTTATGTTTCGTCTCCTTAAAGTGAGCATCTTAAGTTTAGTATCAAAATTTGTTATAAATCTTCGGACTTTGAAACCTGAAGGAATAAAAAAGCATAACACGATGGTTGGGTCAAATCACCGAATATCCGCACTTAGGTAAGAAACCTTGTAACGACGTTTCGGTCAGTCCGGACCATTGTCCCCAATTTTAACCTGACAATGATCCAGAACGGACCGAAACGTCTCCATTAGTTTCCTCTTGTAAATAGGGATTTTCAGCACCCTTTCTAACCTCCTTGTTTGTTTAGGTGTGGGATCCGCTCCGGTGGTGAATATTCTAGCCTTGGTTAGACTTATGTTTGGAATTTCTACCATTAAGATCTCAACATTGTATTCCGGAGTGCGCTTCCACCACAAGTTTTCCAAGACTCTATTTTCTCCATACTGAATAGTGAGGACACTCTGCCAGCCTTATATCTCGCCATTATCAAGCGGAGGATCGAGCCTCCACCACTTCTTGCGCTGAATTATTCACATAGGTTTATCTCTCCAGAAAAAAAACTAGAGTATTTTTTTCGAATGAGATATAAAAAATTATTTGTACGTGACTCCAGAAAAAAGTTCAAGCTATTTTTGTGTTTAGTTATTTAGTGCTTTATATGTTTTCTTTCACGTTTTGTCTTTTGACAAGTCTTATTTATTATGGACCTGCTCATGTGTCTTCAAGCTCTTGACTCGTCAAGAATTATTGTCTCTGATGAATATTTACGAGAGTTTATTAAGAGGTCCATTTTTATCTTTCTAATATTACTGCCCCTTGTGTAATGTTCTATTTTTGTTAAGCTGAACCTTTAATAAACTCTGTGTTTCTCTTTATATCAGCATGACTCACTGTTCTGTGAGCCATTTTATATCAGCACGACTCACTGTTCTGTGAGCCATTTTATATCAGCATGACTCACTGTTCTGTGTTCCTCTTAATATCACCACAACTCACTGTTCAGTGTTCCTCTATATACCACCAAGACTCACTGTTCTATATTCCTCATTATATCACCACAGCTCACTGTTCTATGTTGCTCTTTATATCACCACGACTCACTGTTCAGTGAGCCATTAACACGCTGAATCTCTGCAACACTAAACACAACCTACAAATCGTACAAACGGCAGGTCTACATTAGTAAAGAAATGAAAAAAAAATGTCACCTTGACTAATACGCTACGTGACATCACCAGATCTAAGCAACGCTGAAATAATCTCTTTCCATAAAGGCTGTCGTAATGTATTCACAAAGAATGTAGACATACAGTATCAACATAATTCCTCAAAATTTTTTAAAACGAATGCTAAGTAGGCTCGCACAGCCGTCACGTCTACACAATTTAAGGGAGCCTAGATTTTGAATAACTCACTCTTGTAATCCTTGGAGCGCTAACATTAAAAGTATATTGTAAGATATATGCAAAAAGAATACTGCATGGAGGGTATAAAACCAGCTAGCTGAAATAATTTCTTGGCAAAGCAGGAGGCATCGTAAAAAATACTGCAGGGATAAGAGAGGATGCAATACGCATAACTGGAGAGAACTCTTGGCGTAAGTGGCTCCCTGACCTTCCAATATCTTTCCTTCAAGTATCAAGGGAATTACCAACTGATCTCTGTATTCAAGTGAGAACTTTATAATCTCCAAGAAATCCGTGACTAGCTGGACTGTAATATCTGTGGCACAAAGTAAGCTGTAAGCACCTATAACCTGGTTAATAAGGCTGTTAACTCGGGGTCTGCTGCTCCAGTTGTTACTGTAGCTGTTGTTATTGTTGCTGCTGTTGCTGCTGATGCTGCTGTTCTTGCGGTTACTGTTACTCATGCTGCTGTTCTTGCGGTTACTGTTACTCCTGCTGCTGTTGTTGTTGTTGCTGCTACTGTTGTTATTGCTGCTGCTGCTACATTTCCTTCTGTAACTACTGTTTTTACTACTACATACTACATTCTACTAACGTGTCGCACGAGGGAAGCTTTATCAACTCATGAGCGAAACATTGTTATAAGAAAGAAACTGAATGAAGTGTCTCTTCATTTGCTTGTCGGCTCCCTGCTTCCTACATCTCCTACTACTACTACATCTACTGCTGCGGCTGCTACTACTACTACTACTACTACTACTACTACTACTACTACTACTACTACTACTACTACTGCTACTATTACTACTACTGCTACGGCATACTGCTGCTGCAACATACTACTATCGCCACTTAACTTAAGGAGCAGTGCGACTCTTAAGAAGTGTAGAAAGTATGAAGTCGGAGAGAAGATACAGTACACAGTGATCACGAGGACGAAGAGTGAAGAAAACCAGTCAACAGTGATCACAACACAGGGCCCCTCCCTCTGATAGCCTAGTGCTGCCAACAATAATAATCAGCCACTGGAATGACCTATGTACTCGTCTACGCAATTATGAGAGGGTAAATTTCTAGTATTATATATCGTAATATTTTTGGCGAATATTAATAAATGGCAAAATTAATGATAATATAAGCTAGTGTGAGATATTTTACTCTTGGATGTTTATTACTCCGTAAATCATTAAGTGACTGATTCAAACAAATGACTTTATTTCTTTGACAGAGCATCATTCTAGACACGTAAACAAAATGAATTTGCATTGCAGGAGTTTCGAACTAGTTATTAAATTTCAAAAGCATGCAAAAATTTATTCTTATAAATCAAGTATATTAACTAAAGATACTCCTTGAAGTTCATGATATGTACTGTGACATGATGTTATTTACAAGGTTTATAACAGTAGGGATTCAAATGTTATTTAAAGGCCTTGAGTAGGTGATTTAAAATGGCATACGGCTGATTTAAATTGGCACACGTGTAAAGAGGCATGTTAAAAGCCATTAAAGAGACATGTTAAAAGCCATTAAACACTTCATCATCAACAACGCGTAAGCTTAAAGGAAAAAAAAAAGAAGTAAAAACGTTCTAGTAGAGAAAATTGTACCCTCTTAGATGGAGCAGGTTTACCTTGGAACTATGCGAGTGAACGTTTACCCAGAAGTGCCTGTTTGAATGTTCACTGATGGAACCGTTCTTCAGAATGTTTATGAGGAAACACTCCGCAAGGGAAAGTAAACGTTTTATTCCTGACAGCGAGCACTTACAATTCTTTACGTCACTCAACCTTTGAGTAGTGAGGACGTGCGCTGCTGCTGCCCCTGGCGTTGATTAGTGGCAGTTATATTTTCACAGCATGGCGCAGGCAAGCCGGAGACGCATAAACACAGTCTGTGTTGAGCTTATCCGTGGGGCTGTGACAGGAACTTCTATGGACCTGATACTACCTGCAATCATACGAGATACATATGGTATTGCTGACGAGGAGATATATGGAGTAGCGCTGAATGGCACGACGAGGATCTTTGTCAAGTTTAATTTGGCAAGTGTGTATGAGGCGGTGGTAGACAAGTACCAGGAGGTTACTTTGACAGTTAACTCCGCTGTGACCGTGCGACTTCACGACGTTTCTCGCCATTACACATGGGTTAAGATTAGAAATGTGCCATTCGAGGCGGATGATTCTGACATCCGTCTTGCGATGGGCAAATATAGTACAGTACATATGGCCACTGTTGGGAAGTGGGCCACTGGGCCATACGCAGGGAAACTCGAAGGAACGTATTCTGTGAAGATGACGTTACGTTACCCTATTCCGTCGTACGTAGTGCTGCCAGAATTTCGTACCCAGGTGTTTGTGACATACGCTGGGCAACGCCGGACCTGTCGGTTATGTGGGTCATATGATCACCTAACGGCTCTGTGTGGAAGGAGGCGTGGCAACATGGAACAAACGCAACGACATACAGCAGTAGAGAAGGGTGAGGAGCAAGATTTGCCTTATGTGACTCTGCCTACACAAGGTGGGTCCTGGAGTGAGGAGGTCGAGAGAGCAGAGGAGATGGAGTCAGCAGGTGTGACGAGGGGGGGGGACACCCCTTCATTGAACGCAGCTCAGGTGTTGGAAGAGGACACCCCGACTGCGAGTGATAGCGATGTGGAAGACTCATTAGACATGGTTTTAAATGTGTTATTGGCTGATAAGAGTATTGGGAAGGTTGGGAGTCCAGATCTAGTTCTTGGGTCTGTTGTGGATCAGGGCGTGGAACAGGATCTGCGGTCTGCGCAGTGTGATAAGAATATTTTGATGCAAGCGGTGGAGGTGGAGGTCCACCGGGACAATGTATCAGACGACATGATGCAAGCAGAGGGAGCATCACGGAAGCGCGCTGCTGTGCTATCTGACTCCGAGGACGTGATCACGCCTGCTCAGCGCACTGGCAAAAAGTCCTGGGCGGAAGTTACGCAGAGAGGACACAGCGGCCCTAAGGGGCAGGAGTTGGTTAAGAGCGTTTCTAAAGGGGGGGAGAGGGACCGAGGTGTCACGAAACGATCTGGTGGCAAGACAGTACCAGGGTCAAGAAGGAAAACCACTCAGTAATCTTCAAGTGCATGACATTGAACATTAATGGATTGAGATCAGAGAGAAAGTGTGTATGGTTTAGTGAATATTTGGTGCGTAATAGTGTTGACGTGGTGTCCGTGCAGGAACACAACTACAGACCAGGTTATGAGTTGAAGGTGAATGGGTATAATGTGTATGTAGAGCATGCGATAAGGTTGAAAGGAGGAGTTGCCATCCTGGTAAGGGAAACTAGCCCGTTCGTAGTGAGGCATTGTGAGGGTGGGGAGGGGAGGGTGATTCGTGTAGATGGGTGGTGGGGTAGGGTACAGATGAGTTTGGTGTGTGTGTATGGTCCGGCAGAGGGAGATGTGCGTATTAAGAATAAATTTGTGAAGGATGTCCTAGTATATTATTTGCGTGGTTTGCCGGGTGTAGCTGTAATTGGTGGTGATTGGAATTGTGTGATAAGGCGTAAGGATGTGGAACCTAGAGGGGCAGGGTATTGTTTGGGGATTTTGGGGGAATTATTAAATGGAGTGGGGTTAATGGACGTTGGAGGGGGTGGGGTTGTAGAACATACTTTTGTTAGACGTGGATATGCGGCAAGACTGGATCGATTGTATGTGCCCCGAACAGTAATAGTGAGCAGAGTGCGTGTGGTGGACGTGGTTTTTTCGGATCACAGAGGAGTAATGGTGGACCTAGAATGGGAGGGATTGCCTAGAAGGGGTCAAGGTTATTGGAAGTTAAATGTGAAGCTTTTGCAGGGTGAGGAATGTCGTCAGTCTTTTGCGCAATTGTGGGAACGGTTGGTGGATGAGGCGCCGGGGGATGATGAACTGGTAAATTGGTGGGATTCGGTGGCTAAAAATCGTATCAGAGAATATTATATTTGTCGTGGGAGGGAAGATAATCGGTTAAAGTATGGGTTTCAAAGATATCTTGAAGGGCAGCTGCGTGACTGTTATGCAAGAGGAAGAGCAAGCTATCCAGTGCAGGACATTGAGGGTTTAAAGGAGAGTATTAGGGTATTGCAAAAAGAGCGTTTTGATGGTGTGCGAATTATGGGAGGATTGGAAGAAGTGCTATGGGGTGATCGGCCGTCGGCTTGCGTGTTAAGAGGCCAGAGAAAGAGGAGAGTGACGATGGAGATGATGGGGTTAAACGTACATGTAGGGATGGAAGGGTATAGAGCGGGTCAAGCATTGGTAATGACAGAGGGTATGAGTGGATATGTAGACGCTTGGTTTAAGTCATATACGCAAAGCGTGGGCTTCCGTGAGGTGGCATTGAGGGAAATGGGAGAGTATGTGCAGTGTGAGCTTGATGGTTAAGATCGGGTGACATTAGGTGGGCCGATTACGGAGTGTGAGATTTGGCAGGTGTTGTCAGGAGTGAGCTTGGGAAAAGCGCTGGGTATAGACGGACTGCCAAATGATTTCTACGTAAAGAATTGGAGGGTTCTGAGGGTTTTTTTAGTAAGGCTGTTTAACATACTTAAGGCGGCTGAGGTAATGGGAGAGCAGCAACGGACGGCCGTTGTGGTGTTGGTACTGAAAGGGGAGCAGTCAACGGTAATGGATTATCGGGCACTTTCGCTTATGTGTGGAGATTATAAGTTGTTTGCGAGAATATTAGGGAACAGAATCAAGAGGGTAATAGGCAAGGTAATTGATAGGGGGCAATATGGGGTGCCAGGAAGGTCGATGTATGAAGGGCATGGCATGATTCGAGAATTTATAGAGAAACGGGGGGAGTTGGGTGATGGAGGTGTATTGGCGTTAGATTGGAAGGCTGCTTATGATAGTGTAGAAAGGGAAGCGTTATGGAGGTTCATGCGTTGGCAAGGTTTTGAGGAAGAAATAATATCTTGGGCAAAATTATTGTATCAGGGGGCGTCGATGAGGGTGCAGGTTAACGGGAGGCTAGGAGTTAAAATACAGATGCGATGGGGACTGCGCCAAGGCTGCCCACTATCACAAATACTGTTTGCATGTATACAGGATCCATTTTATAGGGCCATTCGGAGGTGTGTTGCGGGAGGTGGGGAGGGTACTGACCGGGGGGAGGGGGAGCTGGTATCGTAGGTTATGTGGATGACACGACTGTTTTGGTGAGAGGTAATGGGGATTTGCTTAGGGTGGGTAAGGTGGTGGATGTGTTTGGGGAGGCTTCAGGTATGAAAATTAATGTTGAGAAGACTAAGTTTCTAGACCTAAGGGATAGTACAAATGGGGATGAGGTGGTAGGGGGTGGGTGGAAGGTGGTGGATCAACTAATGATATGTGGGATAATTTATGTGAGAAATACACGGGTGGCTCAAGAGGTGAATTCGGTGAGAATAGTGGATGGAGTATTGAAAAGATTTGGTGGTTTGAGGGCGGTGCAACTAACGCTGCATCAAAGAGTAATAGTGACGAACGTGCTATTGTACAGCAAGATATGGCATGTCGTTGTCATGTACCCGCTGATGTGACGTGAGGTGAAACGTTTACAACATGGGTTTTTTAGGTTTATATGGGGATCGGGCTGCGAATGGTTAAGTAGAGCGGTGTTAACACTTCCGGTCAGTCGAGGAGGGCTGGGACTTTTACCTCTGGAAAAAAGGATGATGAGCGTGTACCTAAAACGAAGTTATATAAGGGAGGGGGCGGGAGGGGAGGTGGACTTGTGCGAGTACGTAAGGATATGCAACGGTGGTGTGGGGGTAGGGATTTAATAGTTGGTGAGGCCATGTTGAGGTTATTAATGACAGTGAGGGATCCGTCGTGTGTTAAATTGCGGGTCCTCGAAGGAGTGGAAGGTAGGTCAGTGGTGGCTGCTGTTGAAGGAGCATACCCTATGTATGTGTGGAACGAAATATGGACGCATCTAAAACAACTACGTGTAAAACCGGGTGTTCGGGAGGTAATGTTTAGATTTTTACATGGGATTTTGCCTTCTGGGGTTGTCCTATTCAATAGGAGGATAAGGGAGGGAGGGGAATGTAGAGTGTGTGGAAGCATGGAGACAGTTTTGCATGTGGTATATTTTTGTGACTGTATAGAAGTTGTGCGGGTCTGGTTAGGAAAGGTGTTCAGGTTAGTGGGTGGGGGAGGGTTGCAGGTGTTGCGGGCTTTAAGTTTGGATATAGGTGGGGTGAGTAAGATGGTGGAGAATGCAATGGCGTATTTGGTCACGGATTTTATATATACGTCATGGGCCATGAGGGAGGTGGGCGTGGATGAGAGGATAAAGGTGTTAGCTGCGACATTTTACAGAACTAAGTGTCGTAATAGGGAAATTTATGGAGGGAGTTGGGAGACTGCTTTTACTGAGGGCTATCGGAGTTTTCGGTTGAGGGATTTATGGGATTTACGTGCAATGTAAGGGGTCGCGGCGGGCTGGCTTCCCGATAAGGACAGTGTGAAAGGGTTTAGTGTGGAAGAGAATGAATATAGTACTGAGACTGTGTGATGAGCCTTTGTGTGATGAGAGGGTTGTGTGTTGTGAACGATACAAGTTCTTCAATTTAATTATTAATTATGCAATTGACAAAGGACGACAGACGTCATAATGTGATGGAATATTATATATCTGCAACGAAATTATTGGTATGTGTGTAATGAAATGACAAAATGGGTGCACTGTGTGAATGCGAAATATATATATATACACATGAAGTATTGCGTGTGGTAGGAAGGCTTCAGTATTTATCGACGTGTGAAGGTCATGCACTGTTATGTTTTGTGCTAACAGACTTACATCTTAGTAGTGGTTTTAATGATATGGGTGAAATATTTTTAGAAAGCTTGACTTATCCTGTTTTCTTATTACATATTGTTTTTTTCATGGGAGCTCTATAGAGCACGTAGGTTTAGGTTACCGTTGAATTGATATATATTATAGGGTAATTGATGGATGACTTAGGATTAGGTTTTTGTTGTTTTACTGGTTGTGTTGTAAAGTGTATGTAACATATGTATATATTTATACCTTCCTCGAGAAGGTGATATGTTTGGGTGTTTAGTAGATATACGTTGTACATGAATCATGTAGAATTGAATTGTTTATTATCTCAATACATTGAGTGATACTGAACGTATCATGTTGTTCAATATGGAATAATGAAAGTATTTCATACAATATACAGTTACATATAAAGATTGTTACGTGTCAGGTGGATTGACACGCAAGAAGGGGGGGGGGTAGTGTTTTCAGAATGTAAGGTGTACATTCCGTGGCAGGATGTACAATCAGGAATGAGATGTACTTGCCAAGGAGTCTTTATGTTAGATTTAGTGTTCCAGACATAATGTCATTACTTCAAGGATTGGAGTGGTCATTGTTTACTGTACAGATTTGTCTTTCAGATGTAATATGTTAATTGGAAAGTACATGTACTATGCAGAATTTTTCATCACTGTTTTCACTATGTAATTTGTCGTTTATTTTTATGTACTATGTATGTCTTTTAAATAAAATATAAAAAAAAAAAATTCTTTATATAACAGAAGAGAGAAACTTGTTGAATAAACACACACTTTGCCTGACGTTGGAGGCGACCAGGTGACGCACTAACAACTTATGATTACAAACGTTCAACATGTAACTTTTCCATTCTGAAAATATATTTCTTAGCAATAAAAATTTCTAGGTCATAAATCTCAGCACAGACCAAAGGTTAAATACACATAAGAGAGAGAAGACATGCGGGAGAATCTTTTTCTTTTGCTCAGTGCAAACGTTGCTAAGCTCAAAGACAAGGCTCGGAGACGTTTTATTGCGTCCGTCTCCTCCTTTTGAGAGAGAACTGAATCAGCGTACCAGAAACGTTTGTCATGGCTGCCACATATTCCAGAACGAGGATAAACACCTTTGTGCGTAGGGACGGGAGAAAGGGCGGGGAGGTGTACTTACCTCTTGAATACTGAGTGTCGAGCCTCAGCTCCTTGTCCTACCCTTTATATTTCCGTAGCAGGGTTCATTCCATCCTAACTTCATGAGCCAAGCTGTACCTATTCATAAGGTTATATCTCAAGTCATGATTGTGCCCTCGTATACCCATGTCACGTCTTCTCTGGTCATTAAGTTCAACTTCGAGTTCCTACACTTAGCTCATTTCTCCTTGTGTTTGAGGCAGGGAGTGGCAAGACAGTGTTAATAAACTTAAAAGTAGTTCAAGAGCGGTGGGCATGGCTAGACCTCATGGCTGACTGACTTGACTGACGGAGTTGACAATTTACTGAATGACCTGACTGATTTACTCACTTGTTTTACTGAATGACCTGACTGATTTACTCACTTGTTTTACTGATTGACTTACTGACTTGACTGATTTACTGAATGGCTTGACTGATTTATTGAGTCACTGACTGATCTAGTGAATTCACTGACAGACTTGACTGAAGTACTGACTGACCTACTGACTTGACTGATTTACTGACTTAATGATCGACCTACTGACTTGACTGACAAATTTACTGAATGAATTCACTGATTAACTGATTTGACTGACTTACTGACCGAGCTACTGACTTAGCTGATTTACTGACTGACTTGACTGAGTGACCTACTGACTTTACTGACTGAACTAACTGACTTGACTGAGTTACCTGACTTGACTGACTGTAATGACTTGATTGACTCACTCACTGGGCTAAATTGACTGATTTATTGACTGATTTGACTACCATCCACCTCAGCCTCTTCACTCCACAATCATCAAAAAACAACCAGCAACCACAATTTAAGAAATATTATTTTTGTTGCATGTGTAGCCTCAGGCAACAGAAAAAACGTACATAACAGTAATGAACAACAGCTGCATCATCATCTTTATTTTTGAAAGATTTGGAGAATATAAAAAAGTTGTTTTGGTTTTTGGGGTCCCAAGAACGTAACCTTATTTTCCCGAGAGTTCTTCAGTTCCTTTAACACAGATTCGTCTAACACTGCATTTTCAGGCACGAAACTACCGTGTTAAAAGATGGTCTTCACTATATATATATATATATATATATATATATATATATATATATATATATATATATATATATATTATTTTTTTTATTATCACACTGGCCGATTCCCACCAAGGCAGGGTGGCCCGAAAAAGAAAAACTTTCACCATCATTCACTCCATCACTGTCTTGCCAGAAGGGTGCTTTACACTACAGTTTTTAAACTGCAACATTAACACCCCTCCTTCAGAGTGCAGGCACTGTACTTCCCATCTCCAGGACTCAAGTCCGGCCTGCCGGTTTCCCTGAACCCCTTCATAAATGTTACTTTGCTCACACTCCAACAGCACGTCAAGTATTAAAAACCATTCGTCTCCATTCACTCCTATCAAACACGCTCACGCACGCCTGCTGGAAGTCCAAGCCCCTCGCACACAAAACCTCCTTTACCCCCTCCCTCCAACCTTTCCTAGGCCGACCCCTACCCTGCCTTCCTTCCACTACAGACTGATACACTCTTGAAGTCATTCTGTTTCGCTCCATTCTCTCTACATGTCCGAACCACCTCAACAACCCTTCCTCAGCCCTCTGGACAACAGTTTTGGTAATCCCGCACCTCCTCCTAACTTCCAAACTACGAATTCTCTGCATTATATTCACACCACACATTGCCCTCAGACATGACATCTCCACTGCCTCCAGCCTTCTCCTCGCTGCAACATTCATCACCCATGCTTCACACCCATATAAGAGTGTTGGTAAAACTATACTCTCATACATTCCCCTCTTTGCCTCCAAGGACAAAGTTCTTTGTCTCCACAGACTCCTAAGTGCACCACTCACCCTTTTCCCCTCATCAATTCTATGATTCACCTCATCCTTCATAGACCCATCCGCTGACACGTCCACTCCCAAATATCTGAATACATTCACCTCCTCCATACTCTCTCCCTCCAATCTGATATCCAATCTTTCATCACCTAATATTTTTGTTATCCTCATAACCTTACTCTTTCCTGTATTCACTTTTAATTTTCTTCTTTTGCACACCCTACCAAATTCATCCACCAATCTCTGCAACTTCTCTTCAGAATCTCCCAAGAGCACAGTGTCATCAGCAAAGAGCAACTGTGACAACTCACACTTTATGTGTGATTCTTTATCTTTTATCTCCACGCCTCATGTCAAGACCCTCGCATTTACTTCTCTTACAACCCCATCTATAAATATATTAAACAACCACGGTGACATCACACATCCTTGTCTAAGGCCTACTTTTACTGGGAAATAATTTCCCTCTTTCCTATGTACTCTAACTTGAGCCTCACTATCCTCGTAAAAACTCTTCACTGCTTTCAGCAACCTACCTCCTACACCATACACCTGCAACATCTGCCACATTGCCCCCCTATCCACCCTGTCATACGCCTTTTCCAAATCCATAAATGCCACAAAGACCTCTTTAGCCTTATCTAAATACTGTTCACTTATATGTTTCACTGTAAACACCTGGTCCACACACCCCCTACCTTTCCTAAAGCCTCCTTGTTCATCTGCTATCCTATATATATATATATATATATATATATATATATATATATGAACATATATATAAATATATATATATATAAATATATATATATATTAACAAGTCGGCCATTTCCCACCTAGGCAGAGTGGCCCAAAAAGAAAGAAAATTACCAAAAAGAAAATACTTTCATCATCCTTCAACAGTTTCACCTCACTCACACATAATCACTGTTTTTGTAGAGGTGCTCAGAATACAACAGTTTAGAAGCATATACGTATAAAGACACAACATATCCCTCCAAACTGCCAATATCCCAAACCCCTCCTTTAAAGTACAGGCATTGTACTACCCATGTCCAGGACTCAAGTCTGCCTATATAAAAATAACTGGTTTCCCTGAATCCTTTCACTAAATATTACCCTGCTCACACTCCAACAGCTCGTCAGGTCCCAAATATCATTTGTCATACTGTCATACTGATAGCTCTCTTCGTTACTCCAGTCTACAGATAATAAGTGTTCTCTAAGCCCATTGTAATCTGCTAAACGAAAATCTGTGACCATTACTGAATTACCCCTACTATCATACTTCCATTCAATGCAAAGGTAATTGATTTGTGATCGCTTGTGCCGAGTTCCTCTGTAATTTCTAAATTAATTACAAAGGTATCCTTGTTTGCCAAAACCAAGTCAAGCGGGTTATTTCCCCTTGTAGGCTCTGTCACAAACTGCTTCAAAAAACAATCCTGAACTACTTCTAAGAAGTCGTTTGATTCTAAATTTCCAGTCAAGAAATTCTAATCAATATGACTAAAGTTAGTCTCCTAGAATTACTACGTTATTATGCCTAGTGGCCTTAACAATTTCCTCCCATAGTAGCCTCCCTTGGTCCCTATCTAAGTTTGGGGGACGGTATATTACACGTAAAATCAATTTGTCACGCCCCTCCGAAAGTTCTATCCAAACAGACTCTGTATGTGTTACTTTAGACTTAACACCCGTTTTTATGCAACAGTTCAAGCGATCTCAACATACAGTGCCACCCCACCCCTCTTCCCGATACTTCTATCTACTTGATACAATTTAAAACCCTGAATGTGACATTCTGCAGGTATGTCCCGACTTTTTGAATTAAACCACGTCTCAGTTATGGCAAATACATCAATGTTACCTGCACTAGCAACTAATCTTGACTCGTCCATCTTATTCCTAGCACTACGGGAATTAGCATAATGTATATTTAAAGACTCTCCTTTTTCTTTACCCTTCCTGCTCATTTTTGTTTTTCCACTGAACCTATTACTGTCCTTGTCACCTAGTGTCACTGGCTTTCCAATATCCACCTCATTTTGCCTATTACTAGTTCCCCTAGTACTCATATTACTACACTGGGACTTCACTGTTTTCCTGCCAAAACCCATACCACTAACTATTCCTAGTATAAAGTCCTAACAGCTCCCTCCACTGCAGTTGCCAGTGCCCCCACCCCAGACCTAGATAAGTGAGCCCCATCCCTGGCATACATGTCATTTCTGCCATAGAAGATGTCCCAGTTGTCAATGAATATTACTGCATTTTCCTTACAGTATTTGTCCAGCCAGCAATTGACAACAATTGTCCAGGACAACCACTCGTTTCCAACTCCTCTCCTTGGCAAAATACCACATATGACAGAGTTCCCATCCTTCCTCCTAATTATCTCTATTGCTGAACTATACCTGCTAATCAGGTCCTCACTCCTACATCTGCCAACATCGTTGCCTCCAGCACTGAGACAGATAATAGGATTGCTCCCATTACCTCTCATGATGTCATCCAGACGGCTAACAATATCTTCCATCCCATCCCCAAGAGGCAAACTCTCTGTCTCCTACTCCTGTCCTTCAAGCAGAACGCCCTATTCATGTATCTAATCTGGCTATTCCCAACAACAACAATATTCTTACCTTCCTTGCTGTCGTTCATCGTGAAGTTCCCAGTAGTCGACTCACATTCGTCAGGTAGCACGGAGAATGCACTGGATGTTTCCACAACAGTTTCCACAGCAGTCTCTTTCTTCTTCATCGTTTCTACCTTTCCATTAGTCTTCTTGATCATCAACATGGTCCAATGCTATCCAGCCACTGACCACGTTCCCTTCTTGACCTGAGGACTCAAAACAGGAGGACTACTACGAATCCTCTTGTTTTCCTCAGTCAATCGCCGTATCTCCATTTTCGCTACCCTCAATTCTTCCTTAAGCTGCTGGTAAAGTTGCTAGATGGAGGGCATCTTGGTTCAGTCCACGGGGAGCACACAATACACTTCTTCACAGAGTTAAGTACAGGTCACCACTCAGATTAAATACAGGTTGTTGCAACCCCTGAATGGGTTGCAATGTATATTATGTATATATATTACATGTATATTACCTTTTCATATAATTTTATATTGCTTATATTTGCGATAATAGCTAAATCGTGAATATATTTCTTTATGTTATTATTTGACTTAGTTAAATTTTGTTAGGTAGGATGTAACATATTATTATGTGCTCAGTTCAAGTCTTGATTGTCTAACTACTGCAATTATCGCTCTTTGCTCGTTGCTCTGCCGGCTTCTCGTTGTTGCTGACTAGCAGCTGTCCACGGAGCTATCATGTGATTGAGGGGGGGTGTCCTCATCTCGCCTGAAGTATTCAGTCTGGTCTAGACTCGCTTGGTGGTTGGACATATTCCAGACAAGAAGTGCCTAAATCTCCCTTATAGGCCCTTGTATATTGTATTATTGTATCTTGTATATTGTATTATTAAATGTTAATATACCAGACGGTACTTAAGACTTATAAATGTGATATGTGCTTTCAGCACAATAATACTGTACACGAGAGAAGTGATTAATATTATTTTGATTATTGTGATTAATTTAATTTAATTTAATTTGATATACGCCTAGACAACTTAATAAATTTATTAAATTTTAATTTCTCTAGTTAGTAGCCTACCAGTTGTAATCCTGAAGCACTATTGAATCATACTGAATTCTAATGGATAATTGGACAAGGATACTGACTAATTGTTACAAAAACCCAGTAACAGGCTGGATGCTAGAAGGGCAGTCCTTTCTAGTATTCACTGGAGATCTCTAAGATTTTTAGAATCGCATTTTTTGTAACAAATGGGGGCCCGTCCGGGATGCTCTTGATCCAAGGTGTTGGAGAAATTGTCCAGTTTGACATACTAGTAACTCTATGATCAAACACTTTGAGTACTTTCTTAATCGGAAGACTTTGAGTTTAGTGTTGTACAACATACCAGGTGGATGTATGTATCTGACGGAGTCTCTTGATCCAAGGAGATGGAAATACTGTTTATGAGTTCTAGCTCTAAGACAAACAACACTAAAATTCCTATTAGGATTATAGTTTCCCATAATTACTCTCTCGTAGTACACTTATTTTCGTGATGTATGCCAAAGTGAAACAATTAATTGATACTCTGACTTTGAGTTGAGTACATTAAAACTTCAGACATGTTGGCGAGTAGCCAAATATCTCGGTGTGACGTATAACAGGAATTACGCCGCAGAAACTGTCATAGCGTTAATTAAAGATATATTGTTTCCTGCTCATACAGAGATGTCTGATTATGATTCAGATTCATAAAGCCTAGTGTCACAATTAGGAAGTATGACTCTATTTGATTACTTAGAAGAAAGAGCAACTATGGCAGAAGTGTCTGAGCCTAGTAAAATTTTGTTCTCGCTGACGCCTTCCCGCCTCACTGACACAATAGTACAGAGTGTAGCAGGTAGTATGACTCAACCTCATACTAGTACCGTGTATACTACACCTGTATCTACTTATCCTAGACCAGATCTAGACTCTCTAGGGATGGTTGGACGAGGTGTCCGACCTAAGAACCGTCCAGACCATGTTAGATTCCTTACTCCTCCATTACCCACTGGTCCTATCTCTGCACAAATAGAGGCACAGAGGAAATTGAATAAAGAAGATTTCCAGAGAGAAAATGTTCATCTGGGAAGACAACAGACTGATAGAACACAGGACACATTTAATGTGCAGAAAGCTGTATCCATGGTTCCTAAGTTTTTTGAGAGTGACTTAGACACCTATTTTGATGTGTTTGAGAACCAGGCACATGCTATGAACTGGCCACGTAAGCACTGGGCTACCTTGTTGCACACAGCTTTGACAGGAAGAGCTCAAACTTGTACTGCTGCTTTACCATTTGCCAAGTACATTAGTTATGACACTGTCAAACGAACTATTCTAGAGACATATAACTTGTTACCTGTAAGTTATCAAAGCGCATTTCGTACGTTACAACGACGACAAGATCAAACTTGTGTAGAGTTTGCTCGTGAGAAAAAAGTTGCACTTGAGAGGTGGTGTAGGTCTGCCAAGTGCAACAACTATGACAGCCTTGTTCAGTTGTTACTTCACGAAGAGTTTAACAACTGTATGCCTGCTGATATACAAGAATATCTGATCGATCATACTACCTCGGATATTCTGGAAACTGCAGCATTAGCAGACAATTATGAGATTTCTCAAAAACTCATACATACTAAAACACACAGAAACAAGGTAACTAAAAATTGTCCTAGAAGTTGGCAACCTAAATCAGCTGCTCATTGCCGGCCTGATGTACCTGCTGCTGTAACTTCTCGTACCTTTATCAGGAAAACTCACAATCCTGAATCGGTCTCTGTGGGTAGACAGAAATCTGATATCGAGAAGAAGAAAGTTAAATGTACCTATTGTAACAGAAAAGGACATGCTAGAGAGTATTGCTCTAAGTTAGATAGAGATACGAGAAGCAGTCGTGCGGCTGGCGCCCCCACTCGAGTCGTATCCTCTTCCGAGCAACAAAGGCACCAAAATCCTAGTAATACCTCTGATCCTACTGTTTTAGATAATGTTACTCAGGATAGATGACTAGCGTCAGAGAGTGTATCTGACGAAAAGATTCATTCAGCGATGAGTCCTTACTTTTCGAGAGGTAAAGTAGGATTTGACGAATCACATCTAACAGAGATAATTATTTTCAGAGACACTGGCAGTTATCTCACCTTATTAAGAGAAGATGTACTGCCCATAACTGATGATACCTATTGCAAGATAGATGTATTGTTAGAAGCCTATGGAGGGGCTGTTATAAAAGTACCTCTGCACAAAGTTTACATTGAAACAAGCTATTATACTGGTTATATTTCAGTGGGTATATCCAGTGGTGTATTTCCCATCAGGTCAGTGGACTTGTTGATAGGGAACGATATCCTTCATGCTGGTATATGTAAGGAATCACTTGTGATTGATAATAACACCATTGAAGCCTGTAGAGAGAAGTCTATTTTATTTCCTCTCAGTGCAATTACTAGAGCTATGTTAAAGATTCAACAACCATCCTTGTCTCCTGTTGAGTTAGTGGATGACAATGATTTGGGCTTGAATATGTTGTTTAGTGACGCTCTGCGCCCAGGGTCATTAACATCAACTCCCCCGTGTCATCAACCTAGTCAGGACACAACTGACGTTAAATTTCTAACTCATGATGATTTAATCAAGGATCAGTTTGTTGATCAGTCACTGGAAAGACTGAGAGATATAGCAGTTACTGAGAGTGAAGCAAAGGATCTCGATAATTGTTACTATTAAAGTAACGTTGTACTGATGGAGAAAAATACATGTAAGTTGTCTGCTGATAGTGTTTCCACCAGTCAAGCATCTCGTAGTGTTACCAGCTACATTTCGTGAACAAGCCATTGATTTTGCTCACAATAGTCCCATTGGAGGACATTTGGGTGTCAAGAAGACACTCGGTAAACTGGCAAAACATTTTACTTGGCCAAAGATGAAGGAAACAGTAGCTGATCATGTGCTACGTTGCCACGTGTGTCAAGTGACAGGCAAGCCAGCACACACACCTCCACCTACACCTCTCACTATGTTCACTAGTAGCAAAGTTCAGTTCATCTGGACTAGTGATTGTTCAGATTTGTTCAAAAGGTTGAAGCATCTGCTTTCCTCTGTTCCTGTGAAGAGTCCTAATTTTAATCTTCCCTTTTTACATATAGATGCGAGTGGTTATGCAGTGGGTGTTGTGCTGCTCCAACAGTCAACATCCACTGATATTCTCCATCCTATATGTTACTATTCATCTAAGCTTAAACGACACCAGAAAAATTATGCCACTATTGAGAAAGAGGCTCTAGCTCTTGTGGTGTCCTTGGAACATTTTGACGTGTATTTGGGCACTTCCCCATTTAAAATTAACTTTTTTCAGACCACAATCCACTCACTTATATAAACACTATGAAGAGTAAAAATGCTAGGATCATTAGGTGGGCACTCAGAATCCAACCTTATTCTATTAGTATAAAACACATAAGTGGTCATTGTAATGTAATTGCTGACGCTCTGCCACGTCCTTAATAATTATCAGTTACATTAAAATAACGTAATTTTATGCCCAAATACCTTTTGTTACTCGCTATGTCAAATTCAGTAGAGTAACTTAATCCCTCCAGCCCATATTAATTATATATACTCATGTCTAATTAATCTATTTATATATTCACAGTAGTGATATGTGTGTGGGAGGAGACAGAAGCTGAGTGATGAGTTTGTAGTGTGGTGTGGGCGATGTTTTTTTTTATATTTTATTTAAAAAAACACAGTATACATGTATGTTATACATAATTGACTTGAAACACAGTATACATGTGTGGTATACAAAATTGATTTTAAAACAAGAACCGTGAAAACTTTATATAAGACAACAACAATATATATAACTAAACAGAGAACTACCGGAACATACCTTAAACACCAAATAAATATATAACCAAACCTGACAGTCTTATTCATATTGTGTAGGAAATTTTATATACAAAAGAATGTCATATAAACTAATGCATTGTGCATTCAATGGTACTATGGATACATAAAAATTTTATATACAAAAACAATATCATATAAACTAATACATTGCACACTCACTAGTACTGTGGTTATATAAAATAACTATCAGAAACCTACATGACTCTTGAAATTGAAACCTGGTGTTCTTTATTTTTGGTTTTGCATGTACTGAAAAAGGAATCAAAATATGCAAAAAGCCTTTAATAATTAACATAAGACTTTTACAGATCTAGCATGTATGATTACATATGAGGAAACACTAAGACACATAATACCCCGACCAACCCCATATTTAGTTTCTCAAACTAATTATAAACCCACAAAAAAAAATACCTTACTTGTATACAGTGATATTAGTAAAGGTGCTTAATTGAACATCAACTGACTATATGCACCATAAATGATAAAAAAAAATACATGTGATATCACTGGGTGACAGAACAATATATCCCACAAAAGCTGCTGCCCCAGGAATTTAAATGTCCAAAGATTACAATATAGGACATTATACACCTCAACCCCCCCCCCCTCACATAGGTGACCTCTACTACATATTCGAACAATCTTAGGCCAATGAAACTTTTTGCCCTTCATCAAAAGTTTACAACCATCACCAAAGGTCTGCTTATGAACATTCCCCTTAAAGGGCAGTATAACGTGTACTTTTAGCGGTGATATCAGCGTGGCTTCCGCTTACAAATGACTAAACAAAACCTAACGGGAATCCCAGGAAAGACCCAACATACTTCACCAAGCCCCGACCATAGTCGGGAACCGGTTCAGCCTTGCAGAGGCTGGAACATATACTGAAATATTGCTTTTTATCTGTATTATCAAGATGCATGGCCATATTAGGATTAATCCAAGATCTCAGTTCAACACAACGCCACAACCATACACACACAGACGCACGGAACCTTTCATAATACATACACGTCACTCCCCAAAACCCGCCCTCTACCCTGAAGTCCCGAACCCACCGTTTGGTGCTACCACGGGGGGAGTCCAGCCCCCCGTTGCCTTACCCCACCCCCAGTTGCAGCAACCTTTGAACAGTAAGACTTCGATAGTTTGCAGGAAAACTATTATCCCAACTTCTACCATATATGAGTTTATTTCTGCAATACGTTCTGTAGATACCTGCCGCAATTGCCCTGATCCTAACTGATCCCCCGGTTTCCCGCATACTCCACGATATATAAAGAAAATCAGCCACAACGTACATTATTGCTCTTCGTACCTCGATACTTGATACTCCCACTAAGTTCCCCCACTAAGAAAATCGAAAACCCGCCCCAACCACGAACGAACTTTCTCCAAGGTATCACAAAAGTAGACTGCATGAAAAGCTGTTTCTTCGAGACTGCAATGTAAGCAATCCGCCTCCCTTACCAAACCAATCCTATTTAAGACGGATTTTGATGCTAAAATCCCCATGACAAATCTGTACACCAATTCACGAACCCTTGGTGCCAACTTAAGTTTACAAAATCCGTCCCATATTTCCCCCCAATTATACAGCGGAAAAACAGACAATCCCTGTACAATTTCCCCACGACAACATATGCTGACCATTTGCCCCACCCGAATCCGTTGCACATTTCTCAACTTTAATAACAAACGTAGCATGTCCTCACACTCGATTAATCCCCTGCCACTCCACCATTTACGCATGTCGATCATTACCCGACCGACCCACCCGGATGCCCTTCTCACCGCCCACCCTGAGGAACTGCTGCTTAACATAGAGGGCCTTCCCCCGTGGCCCCAAAGACAAGAGACCTAAACCCCCACGACGAACATGGGTCATGACAACCTCCCGGCTTAACCAAGCCCTCCCGAAACCCCAAACATAACGTAAGACCCTTCTCTGCAGTTCCTGAATATCCACATCCCTTAAAGGGTACACCTCAGCCACACCCCATACTTTACTATAAACAAGTGTATTAACCACTACTGTCCTCTGCTGCAAAGATACATCCCCAGCTCTTAGCCCCCAAAGTCGATCTAAAGCCTTATTAACCACCAATTCTGAGTTCACCCTTCGGCCCTCCCTCTCATCTGCCATGTACACGATACCACATATTCTAAGTTGCACCACGACTGACCACCCATACTTTTCGCCCCCCCCACCCATGTACCCACCTCCAATAATTTCGATTTTGCTTTATTGACGCACATGCCAGACTCTGTCCCAAAAAACTCAACAATCCATCCCACGATCCGCAAATCCTCTTCCCCCTTTAACAAAATCGTGGTATCATCTACGTACCCGACCACACGCGCTGCATGGTCACTGCTCCGCGTCCCACGCCTCAAACCACCATCCATCAGCTCATAAAAGGGGTTTTGCATACAAGCAAAAAGCAGCTGGGAGAGGGGGCACCCTTGCCTCAAGCCCCGTTCCATACGGACCGGCTGCCCCAATTTACCGTTTACCTGTACACGTATCATAGCCGAGACATACAAGGTATCAACCCATCTTACAATCTCCTCTCCAAAACCCTGCTTCAATAAAATAAGCCTCAATAAATCTCTATCAACACAGATGTAAGCATTTTGCCAGTCAAGCCCGAGGACACCCCTCCCCCTTGACATTCCTCCAAAAATTCCCTAATGCTTACATGCCCGTCCCTCATGCTCCTACCTGGTATGCCTAGCTGTCCCTCGTGAATAACCGACCCCATAACCTTCCTCATTCTATTTCCTAAAACTTTTGCAAAGATTTTATAGTCCGAGCACATAAGAGATATAGCTCTATATGCACTCAGACCCCTCCCCCCTCCCTTTTTGGGCACCAACACAACTACCCCCATACTTTGCGACATACCTAACCTCCCCTCTGTGAGCATGCAATTCAATACATCAACCAAACAATGCTTTATACTTCCCCAATGCGCCCTATAAAAATCATTCGAAATGCCATCTATACCTGGTGCCTTTCCTTTACTCATACTAAAAATCGCCTCCTCCACTCGAATTCTACCTTCTAGTACCGTTCTATCCCTGTCACTTATAACTTTTCTGAAATTCCTCCCCACCAGGCCACCCGCATGGACCCCCCCTACTCCCCGCCGTAGTTTTTCCCCAAACCATAGATCAGCATAAAAACTCATGCTGTCTGTGGTGAGGAGTACTTGACCCGGTAGGTAACCACCCAAACCCATGCATACTTCCAATTGCAAGAGGGACGTCGCCTGTTGTCTGACCCTGAACTTGCGCAAGACACCACTGGAAGGTTTGTCACCCCAGAGCACTTCTTCCATACCTGCTCTGACTTGAACTGCATTAAAACGTTCGTTGTGAATTTCTGCAAGTCGACTACGAAGATGTTCAATGTCGTCATACCTACTACTTCCACCCTCCATATAGTAATCATTAAGCTGCCCCTCCAAATAGTTTTGTAGCCCAAACCTCCACCTTGCCTCCTCCTTTCCCTGCTTCTTATAATAACGCGCTATTCCGGGTTTGGCACACATTTCCCACCATTCCAACAAACATTCATCTGCCCTCCACGTTTCCCAGATATTTTTCCACCAACCCTGAAAAGCGGACCCATCCCCTTCCCCCTCCAAGAGCCGCCCATTCAGTTTCCAATACCCTGAATAAACCCTGATCATTCCATCCCAGTCCAAGTCTGCTAGCACTGCATGGTGATTGGAAAACCCCAGATCAAGGGTCTGCACGCACCCAACTCGAATTCCTTGTGTTGCATAAATCCTATCCAGTCAGGCTGCATAACCTCTGCCCACAAACGTATGTTCCACCCCCAACCCACCCCTCCCCACTACATCATAAACCCCTACATCCCCCAGCAGATGTCTTAGGACAGGTAGAATGCACCCCGCCCCCCTCGGCTCAACATCCCCATGGCGGATAATGCAATTCCAATCCCCACCTAAGACCGAAATTAAAGGTAAACCCCAGATGTGAAACCTTAAAGCCTCCCTCACAAAGTCTATTTTAACTTTAGAGTTACTGTCCGCTGGCATATAAACTCCGATAAAACAAACTCTAACCCCACCCCAATACCCATCCACCCTTACCACTCTTCCATCTCCCCCCTCCTCCCATCCCAAGACACTCCAAGGGCTGGACTCCTTCACCGCTATAGCCACCCCACCCTTTAATTTTAAAGAATTACTCACATACATTCGGTAGCCTTTCAATCGTAACTCTCTACCAAATTTATAATTATGTTCTTGCATAAAACATATATCCACATCGTAACGACGCAAAAACCACTCCATCCACACCTTTTTAACTTCAGTCCTTAAGCCATTGGCATTGATAGTAACACACTTGAATTTACAAAAAAGGTGGTTTACCTCTATGTTTTTGGGTCTTTCCTGTTCCCACTCACACATTAGACTGCCAGTCTTTGATATTCGGCTTCTCGAGACCCCCCTTCCCCCATACTCTACCCTTATGCTGGGACCTTGAAACTATCCCTTCTGTGACAGGCAGCTCAGCCACTTTCGCCCACGATTTCCTCCCCGGGTGCTGTCCTGGTGTCAAGACGTCGTCCATATCCGACGCTCCCGCCGAACGTTTGCGGGGGCTGCCATCTACATGCATCTCCTCGCTAGACGAAGCCTCCTGGTGAACCTCCACCACCACCTCATGCGTCCGTATGAACATGATTTTATCCTGCATTTCCATGTTAGGGGATTCCTCAGTCGTTAACTCACGACACGCCGTCGAAACAACAGGACCATGCTCTGTTCCATCTAGAAGGTCCTGCAACACGTCTTCCAGCAACTTATCCTGTGGCAAAACCTCAGGCCCCACAGGATCCACTGTAAGTGTGAGCACAGTCGATGCATCCACAGACAGGGTGGCACATATCGTAGACTGCGTGTCCTCCTGTTGCATCTCATCACTCCAAAGTTTGGGAACTTGCCCAGCTGAGGTACCAGGCTCAGTCACGAAAGCCTCAGCCCATTGGCCCATAGGTGAATGGTCCCGGGAGTGGCCAACCAGTCGACGGGGGCACTTGGCAGCCATATGCTCAAAAGAGTAGCATAGTCTGCATGTCTTCCTTTGGCCCACATAATGAACAAACACCTGGGTCCTATATTTCTCCAGACATACATAAGAGGGAAAAGACTGGCGGAGCGTCATCTTGATGGTGAAGGAGCCCTCCGGGAACCCCTCGTATGGGCCCTCTCTCCACACTCCCTTGGTCGCTACATGCACCATACCATATCTGCCGAAAACATCCCGCAGATCGTACTCCTCCGCCTCGAAAGGCACATTTCTCACCTTGACCCAGGTGACATACGTCGACACGTGTAGACACACTTCCACCGCCGAATTCACTACCATTCTCTTTTCTCGAAAAGTTTCCACAATCTTGTTGTAGAAGCCGGCATTTACGAATTTTATAAATATCCTTGACATCCCATTCAAAGCTACGTCATATAATTCTTCACTGGGGATGCCGTAGACGTCTCGTATAATGCTTGGCATTAATGTGTGCATTGTAGAAACACTGAGGGAGCCTTGTGTGAATGCAACACAGACCGTGTTAACTCTCCTGCCTTGTCGGTCCGCCATCTTGTGACTTGTAGTGATCTGTGAAAAGTGCGCAGAAATCAGTTGAATCAGGAGCTACTGCGCAGCCTGTCTGCACGGCCCGAGAGCGATGTGGACAATGATGTGGGCGATGTACTGCGTGATGGAACACTGTCCTGCTACAGACCCCCCCCTCACTACACATCTTAAGCTGTTTCATACTCAGATGTCCATACTGCATAGCATTCCACAACCACCACTTAAGAGTGGAATGCTGTCTCCTGTCTATCTCACAAGACTATCATGTATATGCAGTCTCCACTTCTATGATCGAGCCTCAACGTGTCATGCTTGTCTACGCTATCCTGTCTCTACACTGATGTACATAACCACGAGTATGCAGAGATACAATACTGTGTACTGCCCTATTACTAGGGGCATAACTTAGTGATATAGACACTGAAATTATAGAAGTGCTTGGCACAAGAGTGACTCTCATTATTTTTTATATTAAATTGTGTTAGTAAAGTAACCTGAGTAATCAGTAATAATGTGAAAGACATTGATGCAACTCCTAGTTCGACTGATTGTCGTGTTGGGGGGGTGTTGCAACCCCTGAATGGGTTGCAATGTATATTATGTATATATATTACATGTATATTACCTTTTCATATAATTTTATATTGCTTATATTTGCGATAATAGCTAAATCGTGAATATATTGCTTTATATTATTATTTGACTTAGTTAAATTTTGTTAGGTAGGATGTAACAAATTATTATGTGCTCAGTTCAAGTCTTGATTGTCTAACTACTGTAATTATCGCTCTTTGCTCGTTACTCTGCCGGCTTCTCGTTGTTGCTGAGCAACAGATGTCCACAGAGCTATCACGTGATTGAGGGGGGGGGTGTCCTCATCTCGCCTGAAGTATTCAGTCAGGTCTAGACTTGCTTGGTGGTTGGACGTATTCCAGACAGACAAGAAGTGCCTAAATCTCCCTTATAGGCCCTTGTTGGAAGATTGTCTCCGTCTCATTATTATTCTTGTTAGTTCTGGAGACTCTGTTCACAGAACATTGTATAGACTTAGTGATTTTCGACGTTGTACTGAGGTTGTGTGTCGCTTAGACACTCTGAGCAACTCAGGTCCTGAGCTGTAGCTTCTGACCTAACTTGTACTGGTATCTGTGTACTGTCAAAGTCGGGTATTTTCTTATGCTGAACTTAGATTCAGTAGTATGGGAGTTTTGTTACTTTTGTGGAGAATCTGCTGATGGTCCCTACTTAGTGTCGTTATATTATCTCCTTGTTCCTGATTCTGTGTCGCAGTTGCTTGTTATATTGCTATTGGGCTTAGCATTCTTTTTATTGTTCAAGCAGACTGTTCTGATTGCCAGTTGGTCAAGAAGTTAGTTTATTTGAGGACTTTGTCAGTCACTTGTTTAAGTCTAGTCGAGTCTTGAGACATAGTGAACTACTTAGAGCACTTACACACGTACACATAAACTTATTTGTATATTGTATTATTAAATGTTAATGTACCAGACGGTACTTAAGACTTATAAATGTGATATGTGCTTTCAGCACAATAATACTGTACACGAGAGAAGTGATTAATATTATTTTGATTATTGTGATTAATTTAATTTAATTTAATTTGATATACGCCTAGACAACTTAATAAATTTATTAAATTTTAATTTCTCTAGTTAGTAGCCTACCAGTTGTAATCCTGAAGCACTATTGAATCATACTGAATTCTAATGGATAATTGGACAAGGATACTGACTAATTGTTATGAAAACCCAGTAACAGGCTGGATACAGAAGGGCAGTCCTTTCTAGTATTCACTGGAGATCTCTAAGCTTTTAGAATCGCGTTTTTTGTAACACAGGTCACCACTCAAGTTAAGTACAGGTCACCACTCAAGTTAAGTACAGGTTACCACTGAGTTAAGTACAGGTCACCACTCAAAGTTAAGTACAGATCACCACTGACTTAAGTACAGGTCACCACTCGAGTTAAGTACAGGTTACTTGATTCAACTTTCTCAACTTTTTGAAAATTAATTGGATCAGTAAAATCTCTCAAATGAATAAATAGAGCATTAGAATCTTGTCCAGTTCTAATGCTATATTTATGTTGTTTTAATCTTAGTTCGAGACTTTTATCAGTTTGACCATAATAAACTTTATCGCAAATTTTACAAGGAATCAGCATTTTGGGGGGAATTCTATATCAAAAGTTTTTTTACTGTATCAAGATTTTTAAATACAACTCTGATGTTAAAAGTCTTAAGAAGAGAAGGCATATCAACCAAGTTTTCATGGTAAGGGAGAACCAACATATTTTTTGTTGAATAAGGTTGGTTGTCCCTTTTTGGGAATAAAATTAATGAATTATATTTGGTAGCGTGTGCAGGAAACATGTTATTGCAATAACTGAAACATGATTTAATTTAAAGAGTCGTGACATGATTGCCAAGTGCCACATTCAAGGGCTTCAGTTGTTCATTATGGTTAGAAATAACGGGAATGGGGATGGAGTAGTCCTACATTTCCAAGAAAACTTGAATTGTTGTATAAAAATTGATGGAATAGGCACACTGTAAACTGACCCCCTAACTTAGAGATAGAAGGACACTTCTTTGGAACGAAATTGTTAGGGCTCCTAGACATGATAACATATTAGTAAGATTTTTAAATTTAGTCGAATTAACTGGACTACTTTGACTGGAAATTTGGAGTCCAGTGACTTCCTGGAAGTAGTTCAGGACTGCTTTTTTTGTAAGAGAACCTACAAGATGTAATAATCTAATAAACCTGGTTTAGTTAAATAAGTAAACTCTCGTTAATAATCTAGAGATCACTGAAGAACTTGGTTCAAATGATCATGATTCTGTTACCTTTCATATTACCTGGGAGTACGAAAATAAGGATAATACGGGAAAAGTCTCCTATTTTCATTCTGCCAACTATAAATGATCTTAGGAAACACCTCTCTATTCTAGACTGGCTCAGTTTTTCGCGGATGTATCTGATACTCAAATCAGACAGATCAACGTTTTCTTAGATCTACAATACTTGCACGCTTCCTGGGTGTAACATCCAGCATTAATTTCAGCAGTAATCATTATGTGAAGGGGACAATTTGGCTAAACCACATTCACTCATAGAGTATACTTGCAGAAATAGCTTTACAGAACAACAGCTGTTGTAGCACTGACTAGAGTCGTGGGGTAACACCACAGCTGGATGGTTGCCAGAAGTTGGTAGCAAACTCTCCTGAAAAGAAAAGAATTAACACATACTATGATATAACCACAAAATTTACTCCTGTCTCAATTATTTCGTACATAATTGTACGTCAAAAGTGCAAGTGGGAACTTCGTCAGCCGCTAACGAGGCTGTTTAACGCATCGATTCAAACTGGTGTTGTGCCGGAGATGTAGAAGATGGCTAATGTAATTCCTATATTTAAATCAGGGGATAAATCAAGTTCATAACATTACTGTCAAGTAAGCCTGATGTCTATAACAAACAAATTATAAGAATCAATTATAGCTGATATTATTAGAAGTCACCTTGATGAGAATAATTTAATTAATGAGTCTCAAGAGGGATTCACAAGAGGTCGTTCCTGCCTGAAAAATTTACTAACATTCTTTAATAAAGCGTTTGAGGCAACGAACAGCGATAAAAAACATATAACGTTTATTTGCAGTTCAGTAAGGCCTTCGATAGAGTACCTTAAGAAAAGACTCTTAAGAAAAGTGGCAACTCATCGTATAGGAGGTAAAGTTTTAACAGCATCGAGGCATGGCTGACCAACAGGAAGCAATAGTTTACATTAATAGGGTCAAGTCTGAATGGGGACTGGCCACTAGTCGCATTCCACAATGATCAGTTTCAGGCTTATTGTTATTCATAATTTACATTAATAACCTTGACGAAGGAATGACGAGTGATATGAGTAAATTCGCTGATGAGACAAAAACAGGCCGAATAATAGATTCTAAGGAGGACACCAATGAACTTCAGGAGAAATTGATCAAATTAATGGCATAGCCTGAAAAGGTGCAGTTCAACGTGGACGAGTGTAAAGTCTTAATCACTGGGGATGTGAAATAGACTAGGAAATCATGGCAAACAGTGCCTAAGTGCATACAATAAGGTTAACAGATTACTTGGATTTATATCAGGAAGTATAAATAACAGGATTCCAAAAGTCATTTTACAGCTCTGTACATCACTAGTAAAGCCTCACTTAGATTATGAAGCTCAGTCTTGGTTTTCAAATCACAGAATGGATATAATGCATTTGAGAACATTCTCTAGTACGAGGATAAACTGAGCCTTGAACCTTTAATGCCTCGAGAAACGTAGAATAAGAAGTGATAACATTGAAGTTTATAAGCAGAAGACAGTCATGAACGAAGGCACTATGAATAAAATACTGAAGCTACTGAATGAAGTAACAACTGGAAATAACGGATTTAGTTTATGTAAATTTAGATTTAAAAAGGACATAGGATAGTACTGATTCTCAAACAAAGTTGTCTATGATTGGAACAACTAAGAAGTAATAGAAGCTAAAATCTTCAGAAGCTTTGAAAGTAGTCAAGTATATGAGTAAAGTGCAGTGTTTGATTAGTACCTGACATAATGAGGTAAATTCATGGGTGGCTTTAGGAAAAGGTTAAGTATGGACCAGTAGGCCTGCTGCAGTGTTCCTACATTCTTATGTTCTTAACATATTAATATGATAACAATAAAAATGAAAGTATTATTATTATTGTTATTGTTATTATTATTATTACTATTACTATTATTTATTATTATTATTAAAGA
>NC_091292.1:72893534-72913534 GCF_038502225.1 Cherax quadricarinatus
TGTCTGCACTTTGAAGGAGGGGTGTTAATGTTGCAGTTTTATAACTGTAGTGTAAGGGCGCCTCTGGCAAGACAGTGATTGAGTAAATGAAGGTGAAAAGTTTTCTTTTTCGGGACACCCTACCTTGGTAGGAAACGGCCGATGTGTTAATAATGAAAAAAAAAATACTGCGAATTAAGGCGAACAGTGTAGAAAGCAATGACTGCACAGAGATCAAGTGCAAGAAAAGAAAGGATAGCACGTTGACACTGATGAAGGGAAAGAAGGCACCATCAGCTTGAGACTTAGCTGAAGTAAAATGTGGGCGTAATCAGGAAAGGGAGAGCTCAAGCTTTTGAATTTGAGGAAATGTGAGAAAGGGGCAAACTTGTTCAGCAAGACCCACAAAGTGGGTATAAATCTTCAGACGACGTACTGTTAATGGAACAATGTTTCTTTCTTTCCAGAGCTACATCAAGTAAAGGTCGTGCTGGGCCATGATCATGGTCCAGGAAGACATCAAGTAAAGGTCGTACTGGACCATGATCATGGTCCAGGAAGACATCAAGTAAAGGTCGTACTGGACCATGATCATGGTCCAGGAAGACATCAAGTAAAGGTCGTACTGGACCATGATCATGGTCCAGAAAGAAGCAAAACCTTGCTTAAGAATTCACCTCTAATTTTGTGAATTAGTTGTGCCGTGACACATGTTACCACCAGTTCTTGTGATACATGTTATGTCGTTACCATCTGTAGTTGTCACACATGTTATGTTGCCACCAGTAGTTGTGACAAATGTTATGTTACCACCTGTCACACATGTTATGTTACCACCAGCAGTTGTGACACGTGTTATGTCGTTACCACCAGTAGTTGTGACACATGTCGTTACCACCTGTAGTTGTGACACATGTTACCACCAGTAGTTGTGACATGTCGTTACCACCAGTAGTTGTGACACATGTCGTTACCATCTGTAGTTGTGACACATGTTACCACCAGTAGTTATGACACATGTTACCACCAGTAGTTGTGACACATGTTACCACCAGTAGTTGTGACACATGTTACCACCAGTAGTTGTGACACATGTTACCACCAGTAGTTATGACACATGTTACCACCAGTAGTTATGACACATGTTACCACCAGTAGTTATGACACATGTTACCACCAGTAGTTGTGACACATGTCGTTACCACCTGTAGTTGTGACACATGTTACCACCAGTAGTTATGACACATGTCGTTACCACCACTTTTAATGGAGATGTAAAAAATTTAATGAGAGGTGAACTTCTGATGTGTTACCAAGTTACTCACGAAAATTTGGAAAACGGAATACTGCCGTTTTTATGGGAATGAAAAAAAAATCATAGTTCCAGGCGGAGATTATTGATTAACGTGTACTTTTGATGTATCTTTGATGAGTTCTGAGAGCTTTTCTACTCCCAGAGCCCGGCCTTGGGCCAGACTCTTCTGGTGCTTGTCATATCAACCAAGCTGTTACTGTTGGTGGCCAGCTGTCCCACATAACATCCCAGCCTGGTTGATGGTGAAGACATTTGTCCAGTTTCTTCTTGAAGACTTCTGCACATATCAAAGCAGTGTTTCTGATATCATCTGGTAAGACGTTGAGTAGTCTAGGGCCACCGACGTTGATACAGTGCTCCCTTATTGTACCCACGGCGCCCCTTCTTTTCCCTGGGTTTATTTTGCACTTCTTCCCATATCTTTTAATCTAGTATGTTGTTATGGCAGTGTAGAGATTTGGGACAAGGCCCAGGTATATATTATTATGTATCTCTCTCCTCCGCTCCATTCAGCACATATTTCAGACTTTAATGCATTCCCGGTAATTTAAATGCTTTACTGGTTCTATGAGGGCCGTAAACGATCTCTGTATTTGTTCCATTTCTGATGTCTCGTCTGCCCTGAAGGGGGCTGTCAATACTGAACAATATTCCAAATGAGAAAGGACAACCGATTTGAAAAGTGTCTTATTATCCACCCCGTCATCTTCCTGGCTGTCGTAACTATTTCTCCTATTAAAAGAAAGGTCCGCTGACATAATTACTCCCGAGTCATTCACGTGTTCCTTTCATTCTGTTCACAGATCCTCTTGAGTTCTGAATATAGTGTCCCTGTTGAGTTTTTCATTCTTTTCATATCTAATCAGATGGAACTCATCACCACTGAACGTCATGTTGTTCTCTTACTGCCCACTGGAAAATTCTGCTTATATTTTCATAAATTATTCAGTGTCTTCTACCGAAGTGACTTTCATGCTTATATTAGTGTCATCTGCAAATGATGATACAAAATTGTGACGGGTGTTTCCAGTTATGTCTGCTATGAGGATAAGAAGCAGCAGAGGTGCCAGAACAGTGCCTTGGGGAACAGCTTTTTACCTCATTGATGCTAGATTTTGTTCTGTTGTTAGAACCTGAAAATCCATATGCCTACCTCCACGCTATGCAATCACCCCATGACCACATTTGTTAAACGCTTTTGCAAAATCTCTGTATATCACATCTGCGTTTTGGATTTCTTGTAACGCCTCCGTTACTCTGCCATAGTGGTTCAGCAGTTGTGACGGGCATGATCGTCAAGTTCTAAAATTGTGTTGGTTTGGGTTATGCAGATTTTGCTCCCATGACGTTTGAAACTGGACATCTCATCACTCTTTCTGTAATTCTGTAAATGTTTTCACTGCATAATGGTGAACAGAAAAATCTTGAATTCTTTTAAGCAGTATTATTATATTCACCAAGACAGAGTGAAATAATGACACTTTTCTTGACAGAAGGATCACGTTAAGAAATGTACATGATTTTGATTCCTATTCAGGTTTAAACTTCACAGATGCAACAAGATTGTTAAGGGCATCGAGTAGGGGTTGGGAGAGACTAAAGTTAAGTGGCCAATGAACTAAGACATCAAAATAGCAAAGCCAGAGAGAAGGGCGTGCCTCAACAGTAGTTTGTAGAACAACTTCGAAGTACTCAGCGTAAAGGATAGCAAAAACAGAGGAAGGATAGAGATGAACCCATAGCAACACCTTGGAAGGAAAATAAGTTAAAACCCACTTACAGGCAAATAAGTTTAAGAAAAACATCGGCAGATATGCTGAAATGCAGTAGCCCATCACAGGTAGAAAGTTGTACACTTCGATGAAGTGTTGAGTGATGAAGGCGAACTGGAGAAAAAGAGCCAAGAAATAAAGGGAGAATTTCAGCCAGCCAGGAGACAACAGGATGAGAGATAAATTCTTTAGAAGAAATGGAGCATAGAGGAATACCAGGCAAGTGAGTTTTAGGAAGACAAGAGAAGGCAGAGAGGGACAGATAATACTGAAACTTTTAACTAGATCGAAGTCAAGTGGACAGAGATAAGAAAGAAGAGGAAGTTTAAGGCTTTAAGTTCTCTTGATGTAATAAAAGGAGATTTTCACCATAACGTTCTCTAGATGCAATCAAGAGATTTAGAAACAAGAGGAGTGAAAGTTCGTGAGTCAGAGAGCAAAAACTCAGCTTTATTGAGGTAAATTTCGCGATTTAGAACAACCACCTAACTACCTGTGTCAGAAGGAACGATAACAAGACAAGTAGAAATTTAAAGAAAATTTAGTTCAGGGTGATAGCAAGTTGATAACAATAATAATAGCTAGCGTAGCATATTTCTCATAGACAGCAGCTACTAGAGAAGCCACGACCTCATAAAACAAGGTTTTCTAACAACAATGTGTGATAATCACTGAAAGATCCGAGTGCCGCGACTAGTCAATTTTCGATATTTAGGTTAGATTATTGTAGTTTAGATTTCTGTAGAGTAAATTATCTAGAAATACATAAAATTGATTGTTAAAAGCTAAAAAAAATTAATTAAGCATGGGAGAGAAAGTGGCCACTAGTCGCTGGGTGCCTCCTCTGTCTTCCTAAGCTGGAGAAAAGCTGGCCTTATTCTACCTATTTTCTTGGCGGTTGTCTAGCAATTAATGACGTGTAGAGTGATGCTACTCCTCACAATATCCTATTCATGTTAAGTGACCTTACTGCTGTGTGTGTGTGTGTACTCACCTAGTTGTGCTCACCTAGTGGTGGTTGCGGGGGTCGAGTCACAGCTCCTGGCCCCGCCATTCAACTGGCAGCTACATAGTCACTCTTCCCGCTCCGTGAGCTTTATCATACCTCTTCTCAAAGCTATGTATGGAACTACATCACTACCCAGGATATTACACTTCGTGACAAGTCTGTGACTGAAGAAATACATCCAAACATCTCTGTGGTTCATCTGAGTCTTCAGCTTCCACCTGTGACCCTTTGTTGCTGTGTCCCAACTCTGGAACATCCTATCTCTGTCCACCTTGTCTATGCCTCTCAGTATTTTATATGTCATTATCATATCCCCCCAAACTCTCCTGTCTTCCTCGTAGGACATACCCCTTAGCTCTGGGGCTAGTCTTGTTACAAACCTCTGCACTTTTTCTAGTTTCCTTTCATGCTTGGCTAGGTGTGGGTTCCAAACTGGCGCTGCATATTCCAATATGGGCCTAACGTACACAGTGTACAGGGTCCTGAATGGCTCCTTATTTAGATGTCGGAATGCTGTTCTTAGGTTTGCCAGATGCCCGTATGCTGCAGCAATTATTTGATTGATGTGCGCCTCAGATGTTCCCGGTGTTATACTCACACCAAGATCCTATCCGTTGAGTGAGGTTTGTAGGCTCTGTCCCTCTAGACTGTACTCCGTCTGTGGTCTTCTTTGCCCTTCCCCAATCTTCTTGACTTTGCACTTGGTGGAGTTGAACTGCAGGAGCCAGTTTCTGGACCAGGCCTGCAGTCTGTCCAGATCCCTCTGTACTTCTGCCTGGTCGTCGCTAGACGGAATTCTTCTCATCAACTTGACATCATCTGCAAACAGGGACACTTCGGAGTCTATTCCTTCCGTCATGTCGTTCACAAATACCAGAAATAGCACTGGTCCTAGGACTGACCCTTGTGGCACTTTAATTGTACTCACCTAATTGTGGTTGCAGGGGTAGAAACTCAGCTCCTGGCCCCGCCTCTTCACCGAGTGCTACTAGGTCCTCTCTCTCCCTGCTCCATGAGCTTTATCATACCTCATCTTAAAGCTATGTATGGTTCCTGCCTCCACTACCTCACTTGCTAGGCCATTCCACTTCCTGACTACTCTATGACTTAAGAAATACCTCCTAACATCACTTTGACTCATCTGAGTCATCAACTTCCAATTGTGACCCTTTGTTTCTGTGTCTCCTCTTTGGAACTTCTTGTCTCTGTCCACCTTGTCTATTCCACGCAGTATTTTGTATGGCGTTATCATGTCTCCCCTAACACTCTTGTCCTCCAGTGTCGTCAGGCCGATTTCCCTTAACCTTTCTTCATAGGACATTCCCCTTAGCTCTGGAACTAACCTTGTCGCAATCCTTTGCATTTTCACTAATTTCTTGACGTGCTTGATAAGTGTGGGTTCCAAACAGGTGCTGCATACTCCAGTATGGGCCTGATATACACGGTGTACAGTGTCTTGAACGATTCCTTACTAAGGTATCGGAACGCTGTTCTCAGGTTTGCCAGGCGCCCATAAGCTGCAGCAGTTATCTGGTTGGTGTGTGCTTCCGGAGACATGCTCGGTGTTTTACTCACCCCAAGATCTTTCTCCTTGAACGAGGTTTGCAGTCTTTGGCCACCTAGCCTATACTCTGTCTGCGGTCTTCTGTGCCCTTCCCTTATCTTCATGACTTTGCATTTGGCAGGGATAAATTCGAGAAGCCAGTTGCTGGACCAGGTGTCCAGTCTGTCCAGGTCTCTTTGAAGTCCAGCCCGGTCCTCATCTGATTTAATTCTCCTCACTAACTTCACAACATCTGCGAACAGGGACACTTCTGAGTCTAACCCTTCCATCATGTGTGTGTGTGTGTGTGCATGTGTGTGTGTGTGTGTGTGTGTGTGTGTGTGTGTGTGTGTGTGTGTGTGTGTGTGTGTGTGTGCGTGTGTGTGTGTATATGTGTGTGTGTATGTGTGTGTGTGTATGTATGTGTGTGTGTGTGTGTGTGTGTGTGTATGTGTGTGTGTGTGTGTGTCTGTGTGTTTGTGTATGCGTGTGTGTATATATGTGTGTGTGTGTGTGTGTGTGTCTGTGTGTGTATGTGTGTGTGTGTGTGTGTGTGTGTACTCACCTAGTTGTACTCACCTAGTTGAGGTTGCAGGGGTCGAGTCCGAGCTCCTGGCCCCGCCTCTTCACTGATCGCTACTAGGTCACTCTCCCTGAGCCGTGAGCTTTATCATAGCTCTGCTTAAAGCTATGTATGGATCCTGCCTCCACTACATCGCTTCCCAAACTATTCCACTTACTGACTACTCTGTGGCTGAAGAAATACTTCCTAACATCCCTGTGATTCATCTGTGTCTTCAACTTCCAACTGTGTCTCCTTGTTACTGTGTCCAATCTCTGGAATATCCTGTCTTTGTCCACCTTGTCAATTCCTCTCAGTATTTTGTATGTCCTTATCATGTCCCCCCTATCTCTCCTGTCCTCCAGTGTCGTCAGGTTGATTTCTCTTAACCTCTCCTCGTAGGACATACCTCTTAGCTCTGGGACTAGTCTTGTTGCAAACCTTTGCACTTTCTCTAGTTTCTTTACGTGCTTGGCTAGGTGTGGGTTCCAAACTGGTGCCGCATACTCCAATATGGGACTAACGAACACGGTGTACAGGGTCCTGAACGATTCCTTATTAAGATGTCGGAATGCTGTTCTGAGGTTTGCTAGGCGCCCATATGCTGCAGCAGTTATTTGGTTGATGTGCGCTTCAGGAGATGTGCCTGGTGTTATACTCACCCCAAGATCTTTTTCCTTGAGTGAGGTTTGTAGTCTCTGGCCCCCTGGACTGTACTCCGTCTGCGGTCTTCTTTGCCCTTCCCCAATCTTCATGACTTTGCACTTGGTGGGATTGAACTCCAGGAGCCAACTGCTGGACCAGGTCTGCAGCCTGTCCAGATCCCTTTGTAGTTCTGCCTGGTCTTCGATCGAGTGAATTCTTCTCATCAACTTCACGTCATCTGCAAACAGGGAGACCTCAGAGTCTATTCCTTCCATCATGTCGTTCACAAATACCAGAAACAGCACTGGTCCTAGGACTGACCCCTGTGGGACCCCGCTGGTCACAGGTGCCCACTCTGACACCTCGCCACGTACCATGACTCGCTGCTGTCTTCCTGACAAGTATTCCCTGATCCATTGTAGTGCCTTCCCTGTTATCCCTGCTTGGTCCTCCAGTTTTTGCACCAATCTCTTGTGTGGAACTGTGTCAAACGCCTTCTTGCAGTCCAAGAATATGCAATCCACCCACCCCTCTCTCTCTTGTCTTACTGCTGTCACCATGTCATAGAACTCCAGTAGGTTTGTGGCACAGGATTTCCCGCCCCTGAAACCATGTTGGCTGCTGTTGATGAGATCATTCCTTTCTAGGTGTTCCACCACTCGTCTTTTGATAATTTTCTTCATGATTTTGCATACTATACATGTCAGTGACACTGGTCTGTAGTTTAATAATTCATGTCTGTCTCCTTTTTTAAAGATAGGGACTACATTTGCTGTCTTCCATGCCTCAGGCAATCTCCCTGTTTCGATAGATGTATTGAATATTGTTGTTAGGGGTACACATAGAGCCTCTGCTCCCTCTCTCAATACCCATGGGGAGATGTTATCTGGCCCCATTGCCTTTGAGGTATCTAGCTCACTCAGAAGCCTCTTCACTTCTACCTCGGTTGTGTGCACTGTGTCCAGCTCATGGTGTTGTGCCCCACCTCTCTGTCTTTCTGGAGCCCCTTCTGTCTCCTCTGTGAACACTTCTTTGAATTTCTTGTTGAATTTCTCACATACTTCACGGTCATTTCTTGTTGTCTCTCCTCCTTCCTTCCTTAGCCTGATTAACTGGTCCTTGACTGTTGTTTTCCTCCTGATGTGGCTGTACAACAGTTTCGGGTCAGATTTGGCTTTTGCTGCTATGTCATTTTCATATTGTCTTTGGGCCTCCCTTCTCATCTGTGCATATTCGTTTCTGGCTCTACGACTGCTCTCCTTATTCTCCTGGGTCCTTTGCCTTCTATATTTCTTCCATTCCCTATCACACTTGGTTTTTGCCTCCCTGCACCTTTGGGTAAACCATGGGCTCATCCTGGCTTTTTCATGATTCCTGTTACCCTTGGGTACAAACCTCTCCTCAGCCTCCTTGCATTTTGTTGCTACATATTCCATCATCTCATTAACTGGCTTCCCTGCCAGTTCTCTGTCCCACTGAACCCCGTTCAGGAAGTTCCTCATTCCTGTTTAGTCCCCTTTCTTGTAGTTTGGTTTATTCGTCTTGGCCTTCCTGCTTTTCCCTCCACTTGTAGCTCTACTGTGTATTCGAAGCTTAAAACCACATGGTCACTGGCCCCAAGGGGTCTTTCATATGTGATGTCCTCGATATCTGCACTACTCAAGGTGAATACTAAGTCCAGCCTTGCTGGTTCATCCTCTCCTCTCTCTGTTGTAGTGTCCCTTACGTGTTGGTACATGAAGTTTTCCAGTACAACCTCCATCATCTTAGCCCTCCATGTATCTTGGCCCCAATGTGGGTCCAAGTTCTCCCAATCGATCTCCTTGTGGTTAAATTCACCCATGATCAGGAGTTTTGCCCTGCATGCATGAGCTCTTCTGGCCACTGTAGCCAGTGTGTAAACCATCGCCCTATTGCTCTCGTCGTACTCTTGCCTTGGCCTCCTGCTGTTCTGTGGTGGGTTATACATCACTGCTATTTCCACCTTGGGACCTCCAGAGTGAAGCGTTCCCGCTATGTAATCACTTTCTTCTCCGCTGTCTCCTCTCTCCAGCTTATCAAAATTCCAGTGATTTTTGATCAGCAATGCCACTCCTCCTCCCCCCCTCTTCCCTCTGTCTTTCCTCAGGATTTGGTATCCCGTTGGAAAGATGGCATCTGTTATCATACCTGTAAGTTTGGTTTCTGTGAGAGCCATGATGTCCGGTGATGCCTCTTTGACTCTTTCATGCCACTCCTCCCACTTATTTGTTATTCCATCAGCGTTTGTGTACCATACCTTCAGTTTCCTTTCCAACCCTGTGGTTTGGTGGGCCTGTGAGGGTGGGAGACCTGGTAGCATACTGTGGGATTCTATAGCTCGGTGTTGGGTGGAGGCTGTGGGTATGGATTGTAGTGTGTGTTGGGATGGTGTGATAGGTTGTATGGTTCTGAGAATAGTTGTGTGTGTGCTTGCCCTTGCTGTTCTGTTCTGCTCTGACTGACCTCTGCTGGTTCCATCCTTGTCTCTTTTCCTAGCTCCTTTCGCTTTTTTGTCCTCTCCCTCAGCTGCTGTCGTTCTGATTGTGTTCTGTCTCTGTCTAGGAACACCCTCTTGTACTCTTCCGAGTATTTCAATCGTGGTTTCTCTTGGAGGATCCTGTTCCGCACTGTTTCCGTCCTGAGAATTAGCTTGATTGGTCGGTTTCTCCCCTTCGAGTACCCCCCTATTCTCAGAAAATTTACAATCTCGTCCATCTCTTCACCTATTTCCGTGATGATTTTCTCAATCTCCTTTCTTTCTTCCTGCTGCCTTTCAGTGTGTGTCCTTTCCTCTCTCTCCTGAAGCCCATGGATAAACACTGATTTTGCCCTTTCCTCCTCCCATTGCCTCACCCTCTGTGACTGGATTCTGCCTGTATGTGGTCAGTGTGTGTGTGAGTGTGCGTGTGTGTGTATGTGTGTGTGTGTATGTGTGTGTGTGTGTGTGTGTGTGTGTGTGTGTGTGTTAGTGTGTGTATGTGTTTGTGTGTATGTGTGTGTGTGTATGTGTGCGTGTGTGTGAGTGTGTGTGTGTGTGTGTATGTGTATGTGTGTGTGTACTCACCTAATTGTGCTCACCTAATTGTGGTTGCAGGGGTCGAGACTCAGCTCCTGGCCCCGCCTCTTCACTGATCGCTACTGGATCCTCTCTCTCTCTGCTTCCTGAGCTTTGTCATACCTCTTCTTAAAACTATGTATGGTTCCTGCCTCCCCTATTTCACTTGCTAGGCTATTCCACTTGCTGACAACTCTATGACTGAAGAAATACTTCCTAACGTCCCTGTGACTCGTCTGAGTCTTCAGCTTCCAGTTGTGACCCCTTGTCCCTGTGTCCCCTCTCTGGAACATCCTATCTCTGTCCACCTTGTCTATTCCCCGCAGTATCTTGTATGTCGTTATCATGTCTCCCCTGACCCTTCTGTCCTCCAGTGTCGTCAGTCCGATTTCCCTTAACCTTTCCTCGTACGACATTCCCTTGAGCTCTGGGACTAGCCTTGTTGCAAACCTTTGTACTTTCTCTAACTTCTTGACGTGCTTGACCAGGTGTGGGTTCCAGACTGGTGCTGCATACTCCAGTATGGGCCTAACATACACAGTGTACAGTGTCTTGAACGATTCCTTATTAAGATATCGGAACGCTATTCTCAGGTTTGCCAGGCGCCCGTATGCTGCAGCGGTTATTTGGTTGATGTGTGCCTCCGGTGATGTGCTCGGTGTTATGGTCACCCCAAGGTCCTTCTCCCTGAGTGAGGTCTGTAGTCTTTGTCCACCTAGCCTATACTCTGTCTGTGGTCTTCTTTGCCCCTCCCCAATCTTCATGACTTTGCATTTGGCTGGATTGAATTCGAGAAGCCAGTTACTGGACCACATGTCCAGCCTCTCCAGGTCTCTTTGCAGTCCTGCCTCATCCTCGTCCGATTTAATTCTTCTCATCAACTTCACGTCATCTGCGAACAGGGACACTTCTGAGTCTATTCCTTCCATCATGTCGTTCACATATATCAAAAATAGCACTGGTCCTAGAACTGACCCCTGTGGGACCCCGCTCGTAACAGGCGCCCACTGTCATACCTCTTCACGTACCATGACTCGTTGCTGCCTCCCTGTCAGGTATTCCCTTATCCATTGCAGTGCCCTTCCTTTTATGTGTGCCTGATCCTCCAGCTTCTGCACTAATCTCTTGTGGGGAACTGTGTCAAAGGCCTTCCTGCAGTCTAGGAAAACGCAATCTACCCACCCCTCTCTCTCGTGTCTTACTTCTGTTACCTTGTCATAAAACTCCAGGAGGTTTGTGATACAAGATTTCCCTTCCATGAACCCATGCTTGTTTTCATTTATAATCTTGTTCCTTTCCAGGTGTTCGACCACTCTCCTCCTGATAATCTTCTCCATGACTTTGCACGCAATACATGTCAGAGACACAGGTCTGTAGTTTAGTGCCTCGTTTCTGTTTCCTTTCTTAAATATGGGGACTACATTAGCTGTCTTCCATTTCTCAGGTATTTGCCCAGTTTCATGGGATGTGTTGAATATTGTGGTTAGAGGCACACACAGCATCTCTTCTCCTTCTCTAAGGACCCATGGGGAGATGTTGTCCGGTCCCATCGCCTTTGAGGTGTAAAGGTCACTTAAGAGCTTCTTCACCTCCTCCTCAGTTGTTCGTATGTCATCCAACACTTGTTGGTATATTCCCTCTTGATGTTCCCTTCTGTGCTGTCTTCCCACAGCCCTTCCTGTCTCTACTGTAAAAACTTCCTTAAATCTCCTGTTCAGCTCCTCACATACCTCCTGATCATTTCTTGTGAGTTCTCCACCTTCTGTCCTTAATCTGATCACCTGGTCTTTGACTGTTGTCTTCCTCCTTATGTGGCTATACAACAGTTTCGGGTCAGTCTTGATTCTCGATGCTATGTCATTTTCATACTGTCGCTGGGCCTCCCTCCTTACCTGTGCGTACTCATTCCTGGCTCTGCGACTGATCTCCCTATTTTCGTGTGTTCTCTGCATTCTGTACTTTTTCCATTCTCACAACAGTGCCACGATCGCACGTGCAAAGAAAATGATAGGATGGATAATGAGAACTTTCAAAACGAGAGATGCCAAGCCCATGATGATCTTTTTCAAATCACTTGTTCTCTCTAGGCTGGAATACTGCTGTACATTAACATCTCCATACAAAGCAGGTGAAATCGCAGATCTAGAGAGTGTACAGAGATCCTTTACTGCACGTATAAGTTCTGTCAAGCACCTTAACTACTGGGAACACTTGGAAGCACTTGACTTGTACTCGTTGGAACGCAGGAGGGAGAGATATATCATAATCTACACTTGGAAAATCTTGGAAGGAATGGTCCCAAATCTGCACACAGAAATCACTCCCTACGAAAGTAAAAGACTGGGCAGGCGATGCAAAATGCCGCCAATAAAAAGTAGGGGCGCCATTGGTACACTAAGAGAAAACACCATAAGTGTCCGGGGCCCAAAACTGTTCAACAGCCTCCCATCAAGCATTAGGGGAATTGCCAATAAACCCCTGGCTGCCTTCAAGAGAGAGCTGGACAGATACCTATAGTCAGTGCCGGATAAGCCGGGCTGTGGCTCGTACGTCGGACTGCGTGCGGCCAGCAGTAACAGCCTAGTTGATCAGGCCCTGATCCATCGGGAGGCCTGGTCATGGACCGGGCCGCGTGGGCGTTGATCCCCGGAATAACCTCCAGGTAACCTCCAGGTATTGCACTTTGTTTTTGCCTCCTTACACCGTCGGGTAAACCAGGGGCTCGTTCTGGTCTTCCCGTTGTTACTGTTGCCCTTGGGAATGAACCTTTTCACTGCCTCCTTGCATTTTGTTGCTACATATTCCATCATTTCATTTACTGGCTTTCCTGCCAGTTCTCTGTCCCACTGGACCTCCCGCAGGAAGTTCTTCAACCCTATGTAGTCCCCTCTTTTATAGTCAGGCTTTTCCCATTCTACTCCTGTTATTCTCTCCACTTGCAGCTCTACTATGTATTCAAAGCACAGAACCACGTGGTCGCTAGCTCCTAGGGGACTTTCATACTTGATGTCCTCAATGTCTGAGCTGCCCAGGGTGAACACAAGGTCCAATCTTGCTGGTTCATCCTCCCCTCTCACTCTGGTAGTGTCCTTAACATGTTGGTGCATGAGGTTTTCCAGCACCACGTCCAACATCCTGGCTCTCCATGTTTCGGGACCCCCATGTGGCTCCAGGTTTTCTCAGTCAATCTCCCTGTGGTTGAAATCCCCCATAACCAGCAACTTTTCTCTGCTGGAGTGAGCTCTTGCCACCTCAGCAAGTGTGTCCACCATTGCTCTGTTGCTCTTTTCATATTCCTCTCTTGGCCTCATGCAGTTCTGTGGTGGATTATACATCACTGCAATTTTCCCCAGACTGAAGTGTACCTGCTATGTAGTCTCTTTCTCCCGTCTCATCTATTCCTTCCATTTTCTCGAATTTCCATCTGTTTTTTACGAGCAGAGCAACCCCACCTCCCCCCCTGCCCCTTCTATCTTTCCTCATGATCTGGTATCCTGGTGGGAAGATTGCATCTGTTATTGTCTCCATGAGTTTTGTTTCTGTAACTGCTATGATGTCTGGGGACTTCTCATTGATTCTTTCTTGCCATTCCTCATATTTATTCGTTAATCCATCTGCATTTGTGTACCAAACCTTCAACTTCTGTTCTAATACTGTAACTGTGGTGCGGGGGGTGGAAACAGAGGGATCGGTGTGTGATGGTTGGTTTGAATTGTTCAGTTGCCTTGGGGGTGTCGTGGCTGGAGTCCTTCTGCAGGTGTTTCTGGGGGGTGCGCTTGTCCTTCCATTTGATCCTGGGTTATTCTGCTCTCCTTTTTCATTTCCTCCCATTTCTCCTTTCGTTTTTGAACTCTCTCTTTCATTGTCTTCCTTTCGTCCTGTGTTCTGTATCGGTCGAGGTACACGCTCCGGAACTCCTGCTTGCCTCTCAGCCGTGCTTTCTCCTGCAGGATCATGGTTCGGGTTGATTCTGCCTTGAAAATTACTTTGAGAGGCCGATTCCTTTTCTTTGTGAACCACCCAATTCTCCGAAAATTTGCCACCTGGGTCATGTCCCCCTCGCCTATCACCTTCATGATATCTTCAATCGCTTTTTTCTCCTCCTGCTTTCTTTCATCATAAGTTTCCCCTTTAGCTTCGTCTAGCCCATAGACAAACACGGATCTCTCCCTTTCCACCTCCCACTGTGACTCCCATTGCATCCTCTGATGTGTTTTAGTTCCTTCCCGTGGAGTGTTCCTTCCTTCAGTCCCTTCCCTAGTTATGGCCCCTATGCTTCTTGGTTTATCCTTCCTGCTCACCTGCTCCTGGCCCCCACAGGTATCTGGTAAGGTCCTTGCATATGTCCTAGTTCCTTCAATGTCTTGCAACCTCTCATTCTGTCCTAGTGTGCTCCCTGTCTTTGTTTTGGCCCCATGTGGGTTTGACAGGACCTCTGCATACAGTTTAGTTTCCATGCTTCCTTCGGACCTGTTGTCTGTGTTCGATGTAGCCATTGCCGATGCTGCTTCTGTAATATCTTTGTCTCTGTGCTGTTTCAGATGTCTCAGCTCCTCTTCTAATCTCTCTATCTTGATTTCTGCTGCTGTGGCCTGTTGCTTCCACCTTCTGCATTCTGCTGCTAACCTCTCTTCCATCTTCCTTTCCAGCTCATCTAGTCTCCTTCCCCAGTCTTCCTCCCTTTTTTTGAGCTCTACCTCCCATTCCTCCCTCTCAGATTCGTCCTTGGAGCCCCTTGTCCTCATCCTGGTTAAGGGGAGGGGAATAGATGGTTAGGAGAGGGGATGGATGGTTGTGGGGGAGGGGGAGGATGGTTATTGGAGGGGTAGAGATAGTTGGGAGAGGGAGTTAGATGGTTTGGGGGAGAGAGGGGATGGATGGTTATAGGGGAGGGGGAGGATGGTTATTGGAGGGAGGGAGGTAGTTGGGCAGGGGTTAGACGGTTTGGAGAGGGGTTAGGTGGTTTGGGGGAGGGGTAGGTGGCTAAGGTGAGGTGGTTAGGGAAGGGGTGGTACGTGTTTGTGTCAAGTGTTTGTGTCAAGTGGTGGAGGGTGTGTGTGTGTGCGAGTGTCTTGTGCGGTGTAATGACTGGCCGCAACTTCTTGTGACCTCACACAACCCTCCTGGGACCTGACCCTAGCACGGTCTTACAATGTTGCCCTTAAAAGCTTGTCCCACCTACCTTCTCACTCTCGTCAACCCTATATTCTCTATGTCTATGCTATTTTTATTCTAATTCTGGTAATAGCTTGCAGGAGTGAGTGACCAGTATCAACCAGTATGCAAGGCCAGCCAGGGCCGTCAACATGCAAACCACAACTAGGCGAATAAACTTGCGGTGACAGTTGCCAGCTGCTGATGACGAAGTAGTCGTACGTAGGCCTTAAATCCCGATTTTGGAGATCCTTCACCCGTGATGATTATAACCATATATTCTCGTACATCCCGCTTCCTCACTTCACTCTTCACTGATGATAGTATACACTTCACATTATATACACTTCACTTTATATGTATAATGGCACACAACTTGTCGTGACATCACTTCTTCAGGCCTACCGCTACCAATGTGGCAACAGCGCCTAAGACCCCCAACGGTTTGCGCTTTGAAATATTATGATTTCAGCTTTCCTCTCACTTTCTTTAACTAATAACTTTAATTATCACTCGTAGTATTGTTCACTCACCTATTTGTGGTTGCAGGGGTCGATTCACAGCTCCTAGCCCTGCCTCTTCGCTGATTGCTACTAGGTCCTCTCTCTCCCTGCCCCATGAGCTCTATCATACCTCGCCTTAAAACTATGTATGGTTCCCGCCTCCACTACGTCACTTTCTAGGCTATTCCACGGCATGACTACTCTATGACTGAAGAAATACTTCCTAACATCCCTTTGATTCATCTAAGGCTACAACTTCCAATTGTGACCTCTTGTGTCTGTGTCCCTTCTCTGGAACATCCCGTCTTTGTCCACCTTGTCTATTCCGCGCAGTACTTTATATGTCGTTATCATGTCTCCCCTGACCCTCCTGTCCTCCAGTGTCGTCAGGCCGATTTCCCTCAACCTTTCTTCGTAGGACAATCCCCGTAGCTCTGGGACTAGTATTGTTGCAAACCTTTGCACTTTCTCTAATTTCTTGACGTGCTTGACTAGGTGTGGATTCCAAACTGGTGCTGCATACTCCAGTATGGGCCTGACGTAAATGGTATACAGAGTCTTAAACGAATCCTTACTGAGGTATCGGAATGCTATCCGTAGGTTTGCCAGGCGCCCGTATGCTGCAGCAGTTATCTGATTGATGTGCGCCTCAGGAGATATGCTCGATGTTATACTCACCCCCAGATCTTTTTTCTTGAGTGAGGTTTGCAGTCTTTGGCAATCTAAACTATATTGTGTCTGCGGTCTTCTTTGCCCTTCCCCAATCTTCATGACTTTGCATTTGGCAGGGTTAAATTCAAGGAGCCAGTTGCTGGACCAGGCTTGTAGCCTGTCCAGGTCTCTTTGTAGTCCTGCCTGATCCTCATCCGATTTGATTCTTCTCATTAACTTCGCATCATCTGCAAACAAGGACACTTCTGAGTCTATCCCTTCCGTTATGTCGTTCACATATACCAAGAACAGCACAGGTCCTAGGACTGACCCCTGTGGAACCCCGCTTGTCACAGGCGCCCACTCGGACACCTCGTCGCGTACCATGACTCGTTGTTGCCTCCCTGTCAGGTATTCTCTGATCCATTGCAGTGCCTTTCCTGTTATGTGTGCCTGATCCTCTAGCTTTTGCAGTAACCTCTTGTGAGGAACTGTGTCGAAGGTCTTCTTGCAGTCCAAAAAAATGCAGTCGATCCACCCCTCTCTCTCTTGTCTTACTTCTGTCACCTTGTCATAAAACTCTAGTAGGTTTGTGTGTGTATGTGTGTGTGAGAGTGTGTGTGTGTGTGTGTGTATGTGTGTGCGAGCGTGTGTGTGTGTGTGTGTGTGTGTGTGTGTGTGTATATATGTGTGTGTATGTGTGTGTGAGTGTGTGTGTGTGAGTGTGTGTGTGTGTGTACTCACCTATTTGTACACACCTATTTGTGGTTGCAGGGGTCGATTCACAGCTTCTGGCCCCGCCTCTTCACTGATTGCTACTAGGCCCTCTCTCTCCCTGCTCCATGAGCTTTATCATACCTCGCCTTAAAAGTATGTAGGGTTCCCGCCTCCACTACTTCACTTTCTAGGCTATTCCACGGCATGACTACTCTATGACTGAAGAAATACTTCCTAACATCCCTTTGATTCATCTGAGTCTTCAACTTCCAATTATGACCTCTTGTGTCTGTGTCCCATCTCTGGAACATCCCGTCTTTGTCCACCTCGTCTATTCCGCGCAGTATTTTATATGTCGTTATCATGTCTCCCCTGACCCTCCTTGCCTCCAGTGTTGTCAGATCGATTTCCCTCAACCTTTCTTCGTAGGACAATCCCCGTAGCTCTGGGACTAGTATTGTTACAAACCTTTGCACTTTCTCTAATTTCTTGACGTGCTTGACTAGGTGTGGATTCCAAACTGGTGCTGCATACTCCAGTATGGGCCTGACGTAAATGGTATACAGAGTCTTGAACGAATCCTTACTGAGGTATCGGAACGCTCTCCGTAAGTTTGCCAGGCGCCCGTATGCTGCAGCAGTTATCTGATTGATGTGCGCCTCGGGAGATATGCTCGGTGTTATACTCACCCCCAGATCTTTTTCCTTGAGTGAGGTTTGCAGTCTTTGGCCGTCTAAACTATATTGTGTCTGCGGTCTTCTTTGCCCTTCCCCAATCTTCATGACTTTGCATTTGGCAGGGTTAAACTCAAGGAGCCAGTTGCTGGACCAGGCTTGTAGCCTGTCCAGGTCTCTTTGTAGTCCTGCCTGGTCCTCATCCGATTTGATTCTTCTCATTAACTTCACATCGTCCGCAAACAAGGACACTTCTGAGTCTATCCCTTCCGTTATGTCATTCATATATACCAAGAACAGCACAGGTCCTAGGACTGACCCCTGTGGAACCCCGCTTGTCACAGGCGCCCACTCTGACACCTCGTCACGTACCATGACTCGTTGTTGCCTCCCTGTCAGGTATTCTCTGATCCATTGCAGTGCCTTTCCTGTTATGTGTGCCTGATCCTCTAGCTTTTGCAGTAACCTCTTGTGAGGAACTGTGTCGAAGGCCTTCTTGCAGTCCAAAAATATGCAGTCGATCCACCCTTCTCTCTCTCTTGTCTTACTTCTGTCACCTTGTCATAAAACTCTAGTAGGTTTGTGACACAGGATTTTCCCTCCCTGAAACCATGCTGGTTGTCAATTATACACTTGTTTCTTTCCAGGTGCTCCACCACTCTCCTGACGATCTTCTCCATGACCTTGCATACTATACACGTTAGTGATACAGGTCTGTAGTTTAGTTCCTCATGTCTGTCTCCCTTTTTAAAAATTGGGACTACATTTGCCATCTTCCATACCTCAGGGAGTTGCCCAGTTTCAAATGATGTGTTGAAGATCTTTGTTAACGGTACACACAATATCTCTGCTCCCTCTTTAAGGACCCACGGAGAGATGTTGTCTGGTATCACCGCCTTTGAGGTGTCAAGTTCGCACAGCAGCTTCTTCACCCTCTCCTTGGTTATATGTACCTCATCCAGCACTTGCTGGAGCACCCCCCTGCTCTGATTTCCTGGAGTCCTACTGGTTTCCACTGTAAATACTTCTTTAAATCTTGTGTTGAGCTCCTGACATACCTCCCGGTCGTTTCTTGTGAATTCCCCATCACCCTTCCTCAGTCTGATTACCTGGTCCTTGACTGTTGTTTTCCTCCTGATGTGGCTGTACAACAGCTTCGGGTCAGTCTTGACTTTCGATGCTATGTCATTTTCGTATTGCCGCTGAGCCTCCCTTCTTATCTGTGCATATTCGTTTCTGACTCTTCTTCTAATCTCTTTATTTTCCTGAGTTCTCTGTCTTCTGTACCTTTTCCATTCTCTAGTACACCTAGTTTTTGCCTCCCTACACCTTTGGGTGAACCAAGGACTCGTTCTGTTCTTCCCATTATTTCTGTTTCCCTTAGGAACAAACCTCTCCTCTGCCTCCTTGCATTTTGTTGCCACATAATCCATCATTTCTTGTACTGGTTTTCCTATCAGTTCCCTCTCCCACTGAATGTCTTGAAAGAAGTTCCTCAAGCCTGAGTAGTTTCCCCTTTTGTAGTTTGGTTTTTCCCACCCTATTCCTGCTGCTCTCTCCACTTGGAGCTCAACTATGTAGTCGAAGCACGAAACCACATGATCATTAGCTCCCAGGGGCCTTTCATACATGATATCCTCGATGTCAGAACTACTCAAGGTGAATACAAGGTCCAGTCTTGCTGGTTCATCCTCTCCTCTCTCTCTGGTAGTGTCTCTAACATGTTGATGCATGAGGTTTTCCAGTACCACATCCATCATCTTGGCTCTCCATGTTTCGGGACCCCCCTGGGGCTCCAGGTTTTCCCAGTCAATCTCCTTGTGATTGAAATCACCCATAACTAGTAACTTTGCTCCCCCCATGTGTGCTCTTCTGGCCACCTCGGCTAGTGTGTCGACCATTGCTCTGTTGCTCTCATCGTATTCTTCTCTTGGCCTCCTGCAGTTCTGTGGTGGGTTGTACATTACTGCAATTATCACCTTACGTCTTTCAGACTGGATTGTTCCTACTAAGTAGTCCCTTTCGCCCGTGCCATCCATTCCTTCCATTTTCTCAAACCCCCACTGGTTTTTAATGAGCAGTGCAACTCCTCCTCCCCCTCTCCTCCCTCTGTCTTTCCTGAGGATTTGATATCCGGGTGGAAAGATTGAATCTGTTATTATTCTGGTGAGTTTTGTTTCTATGAGTGCTATTATGTCTGGGGATGTCTCCTTGATTCTTCCGTGCCACTCCTCATACTTATTTGTTTTTCCATCTGCATTTGTATACCACACCTTCAACTTCTTTTCTAAGATTGTGGTCTGGGAGGTGTATTGGGGTTGGGGAAGTGAGAGACCTGATAAGGAACTATGGGTGGTTGCTGTGGGGGTGGAGTTTGTAATGCAGTGGGTGGGGGCATTG
>NC_091292.1:72918534-73028534 GCF_038502225.1 Cherax quadricarinatus
AAGCCTGGCGTGTTTCCCAGAAGGCACAATTCTTGTTGTCTTTGAGCTGCATGAGCCATGTAGGACAAGTCGAGCTTCCTACCATGCTATCATTTGTGAGGTCTGGTTCTTGTGTTCCGTACAGACTTTATACATGTTATTTGTCTTGCATGTAGGCTAGTGCTGTGAGCTTTGTAGGTACGCTAGTGCTGTGAGCCCTGTAGTTATAATGGTGTTGTGAGCCCTGTAGTTATACTGGTGTTGTGAGTCCTGTAGTTATACTGGTGTTGTGAGTCCTGCAGGTACGCTAGTGTTGTGAGTCCTGCAGGTAATCTAGTGTTGTGAGTCCTGCAGGTAATCTAGTGTAGTGAGTCATGCAGTTACACTAGTGATGTTAGTCCTGCAATTACGCTAGTGTTGTGAGTCCTACAGGTACGCTAGTATTGTGAATCCCGCAGGTACGCTAGTGTTGTGAGTCCTGCAGTTACGCTAGTTTTGTGAGTCCTGCAGGAACGCTAGTGTTGTGAGTCCTGCAGGGACGCTAGTGTTGTGAGTCTTACAGGGACGCTAGTGTTGTGAGTCCTGCAGTTACACTAGTGTTGTGAGTCCTACAGGCAATCTAGTGTTGTGAGTCATGCATGGACGCTAGTGTTGTGAGTCCTACAGGTACGCTAGTGTTGTGAGTCCTGCAGGTACGCTAATGTTGTGAGTCCTGCAGGAACCCTAGTGTTGTGAGTCCTCCAGGTATGCTAATGTTGTGAGTCCTGCAGGAACCCTAGTGTTGTGAGTCCTGCAGGAACCCTAGTGTTGTGAGTCCTGCAGGGACCCTAGTGTTGTGAGTCCTGCAGGAACCGTAGTGTTGTGAGTCCTGCAGGGACCCTAGTGTTGTGAGTCCTGCAGGAACCCTAGTGTTGTGTGAGTCCTGCAGGGACGCTAGTGTTGTGAGTCCTGCAGGAACCCTAGTGTTGTGAGTCCTGCAGGGACCTTAGTGTTGTGAGTCCTGCAGGAACCCTAGTGTTGTGAGTCCTGCAGGAACCCTAGTGTTGTGAGTCCTTCAGGAACCCTAGTGTTGTGAGTCCTGCAGGAACCCTAGTGTTGTGAGTCCTGCAGGAACCGTAGTGTTGTGAGTCCTGCAGGGACCCTAGTGTTGTGAGTCCTGCAGGAACCCTAGTGTTGTGAGTCCTGCAGGGACGCTAGTGTTGTGAGTCCTGCAGGAACCCTAGTGTTGTGAGTCCTGCAGGGACCCTAGTGTTGTGAGTCCTGCAGGAACCCTAGTGTTGTGAGTCCTGCAGGGACCCTAGTGTTGTGAGTCCTGCAGGAACCCTAGTGTTGTGAGTCCTGCAGGAACCCTAGTGTTGTGAGTCCTGCAGGAACCCTAGTGTTGTGAGTCCTGCAGGAACCCTAGTGTTGTGAGTCCTGCAGGGACTCTAGTGTTGTGAGTCCTGCAGGGACGCTAGTGTTGTGAGTCCTTTAAGGACGCTAGTGTTGAAACTTGACCTGCATATCATGGGACGTCTCTCCCACGTAGCTCAACGCGCCAGTTTCATTAAATAATTAGTAATATTGACTTACTCTCAATAACTAAACAACGCCTCGTCTTATCTCCTTCAAAATATTAACACTGATGCATTCTATAAGAAAGATGCTCTAAGTTTAGAACTTTAGACTACGAGCAAACTTGAAATTTTAATGAAACTTGTAAAAAAAAACTTTGTATCGTTGAATTAATAGCAATTTCTGGAGAATGTGTTTGATAAGCTTCAAACTTTCAGTGTTGATGGGTCTAATTAAAAGAAAGTTTGTCTTTCACTTTGATCTATGATGACGTTTTTTAGATTGCCAACTTTATTAACTTAAGTTATTTATATTTAATACCTGGAGAATGCCCCATCTGGTAAGCTTCAAACGTTTCTTGTGGGTTCAGGCTGTGAAGGTGCAAATTTTGATGGATTCTGTTTATTAAAAGGAGAATGCCTCTTGAGGTCGGCTTCAAATTCATTTTTATTGCTGATGTGTTTCTCAAAAGAAGATTTATCATTATTTTAAGCTGAGCAAGTTTTACTGCACAGGTTTTATTAATCAAACCGGTTCTGTGAAATAATAATTTCTGATCAGAAATAAATCACAGTGTTTGACTTTATTAGTTTAACCCAGGTTAAATCTACGTAATGTACTTTTATAAGAACATAATGTACGTGTGGGACCTCAAGACCATTGTGAATAAAACTGGAACTTCACTTTTCTCAAGCCTTACATAAAACGTATTTAATTACTTACATGCATGATTAAATCTTAAAAGCTGGTCTGTCTTACATAGAGAAAAGTTTGGATTGATTATGTCCTGTGTAGGTTCCAGTTTACTTTTCTTTATGGAAGAAACTGGGAAAATTGAAACACAAGGTTTTATGCAAAAACGTCCGAGTGCCTCATCTGGGTAGTTTCACTCTTCAGTGCTGATAACTTGGTAATGCACATTTCGAGCGGCTTCAGACTTAATGTGCTGGTGAATTCTAGGGTATTAGTTCCTCTGAGATAACTTAGGAATGACTCTTGAGCTTGGATTCAAATCTGATGTTTTTAAGGGAAAATGTTAGAGTTAGCTTTGTGCTGTGTATGTCCTAATTTGATATTTCCATTAAATAAGCTGGAATATTAGTGTCCATGTGATAACTTGTGAATGCCTCCTCATATTCTCTATAAATCTTCATCGTTAATTTTTAAATGGATTATAAACTTCCACTACACTCTGCACTATTCCTTTCGCTTGAAATTGAGAGACAGAGGACTGAGGTTATGGAATACTGGAATACCTTCCTCACATCGCACAGTCACCAGAATACATCTAGTAATTTTTAGATTTGGCTTTTATCATTTGGTAACAGTTGTAATACACAGTAAGCTAACTATCGTTTGGTTTAATATACAGGGTGTAACAGTAGGTTAACTATCTTATGGTTGAATATACAGGGTGTAATATAGAGTTAACTATTTTGTGGTTTAATATTCCGAGTGTAACAGTGAGTTAACTATCTTGTGGTTTAATATACTGGATGTAACAGTAAGTTAAATATCTTGTGGCTTATTACACTGTTTGCAACAGTAAGCTGACTAACATAGCGAGACTAACTAGATCGTAGCGAGTAATTAAAACGTTATGAATAATTAGGTCACAACGAGTAACTAGAGAATAACAAAACTAGAACATAACGAGTAACTTGTGTAACGAGAGTAACCAGAGCGTGACGAATATCGAGAGTAACGAGTAACTAGATAGTAACAAGAAGAATTAGAACATAAAGTGTAACTAGAGCTTAACGAATAGATTGAGCGTAAAGAGCGTAACTAACTAGATGGTAACGAAAATAACGAAACGTTTCTTGGTGACTGTTTGATCCCAGAGAGACACTGGGATCCCATAACCTCGGTTCCTATCTTTCCAAAATACCATTAACAACAATACCAACAATGCAACAATATTAACAATGTAACAATACTGACAATACAATAATTCCAACAGAACAACAATGTGGCTTTTATGAAGTGGCAAAGATTCTTTCCAACTTGATTATATAACAAGTTATGTTGCATCAGTGTTGCCAGACGTAGTGCTGGAGGTGTGGTGCTGCAGTGACTGGTACTGATGACTGGCACTGATGACTGGCACTGATGACTGGCACTGATGACTGACACTGATGACTGGCACTGATGACTGGCACTGATGACTGGCACTGATGACTGGCACTGATGACTGGCACTGATGACTGGCACTGATGACTGGCACTGATGACTGGCACTGATGACTAGCACTGATGACTGGCACTGATGACTGGCACTGATGACTGGCACTGATGACTGACACTGATGACTGGCACTGATGACTGGCACTGATGACTGGCACTGATGACTGGCACTGATGACTGGCACTGATGACTGGCACTGATGACTGGCACTGATGACTGGCACTGATGACTGGCACTGATGACTGGCACTGATGACTGGTACTGATGAGGGGCACTGATGACTGGCACTGATGACTGGCACTGATGACTGGCACTGATGACTGGCACTGTTGACTAGCACTGATGACTGGCACTGATGACTGGCACTGATGACTGGCACTGATGACTGACACTGATGACTGGCACTGATGACTGGCACTGATGACTGGCACTGATGACTGACACTGATGACTGGCACTGATGACTGGCACTGATGACTAGCACTGATGACTGGCACTGATGACTGGCACTGATGACTGGCACTGATGACTGGCACTGTTGACTAGCACTGATGACTGGCACTGATGACTGGCACTGATGACTGGCACTGATGACTGGCACTGATGACTGACACTGTTGACTAGCACTGATGACTGGCACTGATGACTGGCACTGATGACTGGCACTGATGACTGGCACTGATGACTGGCACTGATGACTGGCACTGATGACTGGCACTGTTGACTAGCACTGATGACTGGCACTGATGACTGGCACTGATGACTGGCACTGATGACTGACACTGATGACTGGCACTGATGACTGGCACTGATGACTGGCACTGATGACTGGCACTGATGACTGGCACTGATGACTGGCACTGATGACTGGCACTGATGACTGGCACTGATGACTGGCACTGATGACTGGCACTGTTGACTAGCACTGATGACTGGCACTGATGACTGGCACTGATGACTGGCACTGATGACTGGCACTGATGACTGGCACTGATGACTGGCACTGATGACTGGCACTGATGACTGGCACTGATGACTGGTACTGATGACTGGCACTGATGACTGGCACTGATGACTGGCACTGATGACTGGCACTGATGACTGGCACTGATGACTGGCACTGATGACTGGCACTGATGACTGGCACTGATGACTGGCACTGATGACTGGCACTGATGACTGGTACTGATGACTGGCACTGATGACTAGCACTGATGACTGGCACTGATGACTGGCACTGATGACTGGTACTGATGACTGGCACTGATGACTGGTACTGATGACTGGCACTGATGACTGGTACTGATGACTGGCACTGATGACTGGCACTGATGACTGGCACTGATGACTGGCACTGATGACTGGCACTGATGACTGGCACTGATGACTGGCACTGATTACTGGCACTGATGACTGGCTGGCACTGGCACTGATGACTGGCACTGATGACTGGTGATGACTGGCACTGATGACTGGCACTGATGACTGGCACTGATGACTGGCACTGATGACTGGCTGGTACTGATGACTGGCACTGATGACTGGCACTGATGACTGGCACTGATGACTGGTACTGATGACTGGCACTGATGACTGGTACTGATGACTGGCACTGATGACTGGCACTGATGACTGGCACTGATGACTGGCACTGTTGACTAGCACTGATGACTGGCACTGATGACTGGCACTGATGACTGGCACTGATGACTGGCACTGATGACTGGCACTGATGACTGGCACTGATGACTGGTACTGATGACTGGCACTGATGACTGGCACTGATGACTGGCACTGATGACTGGTACTGATGACTGGCACTGATGACTGGCACTGATGACTGGTACTGATGACTGGCACTGATGACTGGCACTGATGACTGGCACTGATGACTGGCACTGATGACTGGCACTGATGACTGGCACTGTTGACTGGCACTGATGACTAGCTCTGATGACTGGCACTGATGAGCAGCACCACTGATGACTGGTACTGTTTATTAGCACTGATGACTGGCACTGATGACTGGCACTGTTGACTAGCACTGTTGACTAGCACTGATGACTGGCACTGATGACTGGCACTGATGACTGGCACTGATGACTGGCGCCGAGATGAGCACATATAATCAGCAGGGAAACTCCAACACTGAAGCTACCCAGCCGTGAAGACAGCTTCAATGGATTGCACTAAACAAACATCATTAATATCTGGGACCATTAGCGGCTTGCCGGCTGGTCCACCTCACTCCTCCACTCTGAATTACTGTCCCTCTCTTTGTTTTTTACTTTTCCACTCTTTTTTATTCTCTGAAGTATTTAAGTAACTTCGAACGGGTCAGTGCATACGTAATAAAGGACGCTCACGAAATAGAACGAAAGGAGCAAGTTAAGGACCACGGAGCACTAATGTCAACTGATTTTTTTAAAGAACTTGATGAAGCAAATGTCACAATGATTAAGAAAATGACGTAGTGGATAATGAGAACTTGCAAAGTAAAGGAATTAGAGACACTCGTTTGCGCTGTCTCTCGCCTAGAATATTGTTCGTTTAAATACTGTGAACGCCTCAAAATCCTAAATATATACTCATTGGAAAGGAGTGGAAGAGAAAGATACAGATTAATACAAGGTACTTAAAGAACTAGTCCCAAATCTGCGCACTGCCATAACACACCGGAGTGAGAAAGTGTAGAATATACCCAGTGAGAGGAAGACTGTATCAACATCCGTGTTCCAAGACGTTTTAACATCTTACCAGAAGATATCAGAAACACTGCTAAAATCAGTAAGAAAGATTTCAAGAGGAAACTCAACGAATTCCTTCGCCAAGTATTGGATTAGTCAGGCTGCGATGGATATGTGCGCCAGAAGGCCGCCAGTAGTAACAGCTTGGATGACCAGGCAAGTACCAAACTAGCTTGGTACTTGCCTGGTGCTAGCCTTGGTACTAGCAAGTACCAAACTAGCTCACCTTTGGTGAGTTTAGAGAGTTTTTCCTGCCCCCAAGACATACGGGCAAGTCTCATTACATCTGCTGTCCCTGTTCACCCAGCAATAAATACTTACCTCTTGTGAGTCACATCTTTGGGAAGGGGAAGAGAGGGGCGGGGTCGGTGGAAATAGTTAACATTATAATTCATGGGTGAAGTTTGAATTCGGCGGAGGTTGGTACAAAGATCTTATCCTGTAAATCGAATTGTGACATAATGAACCAAAGTTTGTAAAACAAATGTTACTAGGCCACAACTGTTATCGCATCTCAGCATACTTCCAAGTCGGGTTCTGCTTCTCCCGTGTGTTCTCCTGTCACCTGACTGACACAGTGCTGTCGCGCTGCGTGGACACACACGCACCAGCGTGGTTTATTAACTAACAACGGGGACAGGGTCAACAAACTTACAAGACGGTGTAAAGACCAGTAAAACAGAACAAGACTTTACTCTTAGTTCAATCTGAGTCAATCCTGAGCGAAACATCGTCTAAAATTAGGGTTTGAGGTAAATTTCGAGTCCTTATACCCAGCATCTTTATACCTGGCGTCTTTATAACAGGCGCGTGGAATCAAAAACCAAGCTTAACTTCACTGTTGCATTAACTCCGCGAATATTGCAAAAAATAATAAATTTTACATTAATATATTTTGCAGGATTCTTCATCCAAAAGTGAAGGGTCTTTCATCCAAAGGTGAATGTTTTTTCATCCAAAGGTGAAGGATTCTTTATCTATAAGTGCTAAAAACTCCATCCAAAGGTAAAGTTTTTTTTTTTAAACATAGATGAAGTTTTCTTTCGTCCAAATGTGAAGTGCTCTACATCCAAAAACTTGGCACTACCTCTCCCCTCCTCGTATCAAAGCTGATTAAGTACAAGCAAGTTTCAGATGGCCTAACATAGATAGCTTGGGTAGAAATTAGCTAAATAATATTAAGTTCAACAGAGTTTTTGCAAAGTTAGGTAAGGTTGCAAAGTAAGGTGAGATTGCAAAGTTAGGTGAGATTGCAAGGTTAGATGAGGTTACAAAGTTAGGTGAGATTGCAAGGTTAGATGAGGTTACAAAGTTAGGTGAGATTGCAAGGTTAGATGAGGTTACAAAGTTAGGTGAGATTGCAAAGTTAGGTGAGATTGCAAGGTTAGGTGAGGTTGCAAAGTTAGGTCAGGTTGCAAAGTTAGGTGAGGTTGCAAGGTTAGGTCAGGTTGCAAAGTTAGGTGAGGTTGCAAAGTTAGGTGAGATTACTAAGTGAGGTTGCAAGGTTAAGTCAGTTTGCAAAGTTAGGTGAGGTTGCAAAGTTAGGTGAGGTTGCAAAGTTAGGTGAGGTTGCAAAGTTAGTTAGGTGAGATTGCAAGGTTAGATGAGGTTACAAAGTTAGGTGAGATTGCAAAGTTAGATGAGGTTGCAAAGTTGAGATTGTAAGGTTAGGTGAGGTTGCATGTTGCAAAGTTAGGTGAGGTTGCAAAGTTAGGTGAGGTTGCAAGGTAAGGTGAGGTTGCAAAGTTATGTAAGGTTGCAAAGTTAGGTCAGGTTGCAAAGTTAGGTGAGGTTGCAAGGTTAGGTCAGGTTGCAAAGTTAGGTGAGGTTGCAAAGTTAGGTGAGGTTGCAAAGTTAGGTGAGGTTGCAAAGTTAGGTGAGACTGCAAAGTTAAGTGAGGTTACAAAGTTAGGTGAGGTTGCAAAGTTAGGTCAGGTTGCAAAGTCAGGTCAGGTTGCAAAGTTAGGTGAGGTTGCAAACTTAGGTGAGGTTGCAAAGTTAGGTGAGGTTGCAAGGTTAAGTCAGGTTGCAAGGTTAGGTCAGGTTGCAAAGTTAGGTGAGGTTGCAAGGTTAGGTGAGGTTGCAAGGTTATATGAAGTTGCAAAGTTAGGTGAGGTTGCAAAGTTAGGTGAGGTTGCAAAGTTAGGTGAGATTGCAAAGTTAGGTGAGGTTACAAAGTTAGGTGAGGTTGCAAAGTTAGGTGAGGTTGCAAAGTCAGGTCAAATTGCAAAGTTAGGTGAGGTTGCAAAGTTAGATCAGGTTGTCAGCATAGTTGCTGATCCCCCTTACATGTGTTGTACAGCTTATCTGAGTATCATAGTACCATCCATATGTTTTATATATGTCATCCCTTACTAGGCCTAGTGTCTGTTTGTGTGACGCCACGTGATGCGCATGTGTCTGCGAGTACCTCTGTAACTTCCTCAGTCCACGCTTAGACCTACCAGGCAGCTACAGGCAGGCTGGGCTCCCTTACCACAGTCTGACAATATATAGTGTTACCATCCAACAAGTGTGTATATGAAAATAAATGGTATAAAATACCGACACAATGTAAACACAAACACATATGCAGTTTAATGTGATCCTTTATTGACAACGTTTCGCCCACACAGTGGGCTTTTTCAAGTCACAAACAGATCTACATGGGGTGGAAGGTACGTGAGTATTTATACTCAGGTTCAGAATGTTGAGGTCAGGTGGAGAATGCTGCATCTGATGAACTACCGGGTGTGGTTATAGAGTCTAAAATCTTGGGTAGCTTGGCAGGGGTATTGGATAAGTTGTGAGCACACCTTCTGCAGTGTTCTATGTTCTTATGTGAGATATCGATGAAGAAGTTTCTTGGCAAGTGGTTCAGCTATGGTATAGAAGCCATTGTTTTGGTTGAAATTGTTGGTTATAGAGATAAGCGATGATTCCAGGATTCTTCGATATTGAGTGTTGTCTTCTGTGGCGATAAGTCTTGAGTTTCTGTAGTTAATTAAATGGTTGTGTGAATTGCGATGTTGTACACAGGCATTCCTTGTATCGTCAGTCCTGCTTGCGTCACTTCATCAGAGACTGCAGACGGCGGGCATTAAACATCTTCAACGCACCCAGAGAAGACACTGCCGAGAAGAGATACATAGTCCTCCCAACCAACTTCATTGCCAAACATGTTTCCAACATCTTTTCCAATACCTCATTCCAAGTATCTACCTCCACAACCACGACCATCAAGGACATCACCAGTAGTAGACAGGACAAGCTTCCATCCTCTGCAGGGGTATACATAATCCCTTGTAATGACTGCAACAAATTATACGTGGGCGAAACATCAAGAGACCTCCAAACACGTATTTCAGAACACCAATACGCAAGCAGGACTGACGATACAAGGAATGCCTGTGTACAACATCGCAATTCACACAACCATTTAATTAACTACAGAAACTCAAGACTTATCGCCACATAAGACAGCACTCAATATCGAAGAATCCTGGAATCATCGCTTATCTCTATAACCAACAATTTCAACCAGAACAATGGCTTCTATAACATAGCTGAACCACTTGCCAAGAAACTTCTTCATCGCTATCCCACATAAGAACATAGAACATTGCAGAAGGTCTGCTCACTACTTATCCAATACCCCTGCCAAGCTACCCAAGATTTTAGACTCTATAACCACACCTGGTAGTTCATCAGATGCAGCATTCTCCACCTGACCTCAACATTCTGAACCTGACTATAAATACTCACGTACCTTCCACCCCATGTAGATCTGTTTGTGTGTTAGGTAAGACACATATGCAACAGTTAGGTATGTTTATTTCGAAACGTTTCGCCTACACATTAGGCTTCTTAAGTCGAGTACAGAAAAGTAAATAGAAGCAGAAGATACTTGAAGACGATGTAATCAGTCCATCATCCTTAAAGTTTTGAGGTGGTCAGTCCCTCAGTCTGGAGAAGAGCATTGTTCCATAGTATGAAACAATATGAAGATGAAGTGACAGGATGGAGCCTTATATAGCGCCAAGAGGTGAGACGTAGGTCACTAGAAGAGGTAAGAACTCAGATGTTGGGAGGTCAGGTCCCTCTCAAATCCAGCCGTTCTCACTAGTGGAGGTTGTCGAAGTTGATTGCAGGTCTGTACCAAGATACCCTTGTGTTGCAGTGTCTGACAGATTGAACATTAAAATGGTATAAAATACCGACAGGTTGTTAGGTAAGACACATATGCAACAGTTAGGTATCTTTATTTCGAAACGTTTCGCCTACACAGTAGGCTTCTTCAGTCGAGTACAGAAAAGTTGATAGAAGCAGAAGATACTTGAAGACGATGTAATCAGTCCATCACCCTTAAAGTTTTGAGGTGGTCAGTCCCTCAGTCTGGAGAAGAGCCGACCACCTCAAAACTTTAAGGGTGATGGACTGATTACATCGTCTTCAAGTATCTTCTGCTTCTATCAACTTTTCTGTACTCGACTGAAGAAGCCTACTGTGTAGGCGAAACGTTTCGAAATAAAGATACCTAACTGTTGCATATGTGTCTTACCTAACAACCTGTCGGTATTTTATACCATTTTACTGTTCAGATCTGTTTGTGACTTGAAAAAGCCCACTGTGTGGGCGAAACGTTGTCAATAAAGGATCACATTAAACTGCATATGTGTTTATGTTTACAAGTGTGTATATCTTCAACCATCATATCTCCTTTTGAACCCCCACGACAATTGGTGGCAGCGGTGGGATTGAACTCTTGGATAGTCAAGGTCCATCTGGCTAACCTTCCAGTAGGTTGTTTGTTCTGGAATAATGGTATCAGAGGTGTATGGTCTGTCAAGACATGAACAGGGTACTGGTAAATAATGTCTCGGAAGTGCTTTAAAGACCATACTATTGCTAAAGCTTCTTGCTCCATTACTGTATAATTATGTTCAGCCTTTGTAAGGACTCTACTAGCAAATGCAACTGCGTTGTACTTGCCATCAGTCTTCTGAGCTAGTATGGCACCTGTGCCAATTGAACTAGCATCAGTTGTCAGATAGAAGGGCTTAGAAAAATCTGGGAATTTCAAAACGGGAGCGGATGTTAGCTTTTCTTTTAGTGTCTGGAATGCTCTTTCTTGACGGAAGGTCCAAACAAAAGGAGCATCTTTCTTAAGCAATTCAGTTAGAGGAGCTGCTATTGAAGAAAAATTAGCAATGAAAGATCTATAGAAACCTGCTAGACCCACAAAGGATCTTACAGCATCAGCAGTTTTGGGGGATGGGAAATTTAATGCTGCCGTTACTTTACTTTGATCAGTCGTAACCCCTTTAGGAGTGACTACGTGACCAAGAAACTTAATTTCTGATCTGAAAAATTGACATTTAGACAGTTTGATCTTTAAATTGGATTCTTCAAGCTTACCAAGTACTATATCAAGTCTTTTCAGATGTGTATTCACGTCTTCGGAGATGACGATTACGTCATCTAAGTACACCATGAGCACTTTACCTATGAGACCTCTAAAGATATTGGTCATGAGTCTAGAGAATGTGATAGGAGAGGATCATAATCCAAAGGCCATTTGAAGGAAGTGATAATGACCTGTGGGAGTGGAGAATGCAGTTAACTCTTGGCTGTCCTCGTGAAGAGGGACTTGCCAAAACCCTTGTAACAAGTCCAGGGTCGAGAAGACTTTGTTATCTCCGATGTTACATAAAAGATCACCAAGTACAGGAAGTGGGAAGCGATCTGGAATAGTTTTCACATTTAACTTCCTAAAGTCAATCACCGGGCGCCAAGTACCGTCCTTCTTAGGCACTAGGATTAAGGGCGCATTCCAGGGCGAATTGCTAGGTGCAATAACTCCATCATCGAGCATTCGATTTATCAATTCTTCTGCGACAGCAACTTGGGAATGAGGCATTCTGTACACAGGTATATAGATAGGTCTAGTACCAGGTTCAAGTGGAATACGATGGGACAATAAGTTCGTTATACCCATCTTCTCACCTGGTAAGGCAATGGCTTTACGACGTTTGTTCAACAGAGTCAAGAAACGCTTGACTTCGTCTGGGAAGTCAGTGGAAGCTAAGTCTTTCTCCTCAACTGGTGGAATGGATTGATCCAGTGGAGTGGATGAGGTCTCCCCTGTTGAAATAACACCGACCCACTGGTCAGGTGGCACGTCATCCTGTACTTGAACAGGGTAAGGATAGTGAACCAGGTCAATGAGATTGGTATTTGCTCTGAGACGAACACTGTGACCTGAAGTGTTAGCAAGGAATAAATGGATCTTACTGTCTCTTACAACATGTAAGGAAGGTTCAACAAATAAACCCTTGACCTTGCAGGAATCACTGTCAACTAGGACGTTATCACCATCTGGAACGCTAGGAACAACAACAGACACTCTAGTGAGAGCACTAGCTGCAACAGAGACATCTTTCTGCAGACGTCATGTGACATCAACAAGAGATGGCATTACTAGTTTCAAGTAATAGTTTTCCGACAAGGCATCTCCTGTGGAGAAACTACTACTTGGACTAGCAGACATTGCAGGGATAGGCTGAGCACTCAAGGCAGTCTGGGCATCCTCGGACACTTGAGGCAATACACTATCCTGCATGTCTGAAGGTGTAGGTGGAACACAGATGGTAGTGACGGAGCTACTAGTGCCTGACCGCTTGGGTACGCTACTGGAAAATGCATTGGCTTGTAAGGACTTAATCTGAACGTCGTACTCTGCGGCAGTATGGCATATCTCGGGTCCAAGCTGGTAACCCCAAAATGGAACGATCAAGTCGTCAATTTGGTAAGGGTCAAGCACAATACGTAAGTCTCTCATGGAAGCAAATCCCAGTAGAAGGTCACCAGGGATAGAAAAGGTGAGTGAAGTCTGACCTCGGACACGCAGAAGGGAACCAGCTACTCCACTAAGGGAGGTTACATTAGTTGGTTCAACAAGGAGGACACGTCGTAACTGCTTCTCTTTAAAGAAACTAGACCTGATGATATTAACTTGTGCACCAGAGTCCATGAACACATGAACGTGTGCATTATGAATAGAAGCTTGCACTATAGGACCTATCGTTTCATTGGGAGTTATGTGCAAACAGAAGGGTGGGCTGTCATCGGAGAAGGCATGTTCCACTTCATCCCCAAATTCATCTACGTCAGGGACGTGTGAAGCAACATCAACAGCGGGATTGTCATTCTCAAGACTGCTTAAGGCTTCAAAGGAGTTGCAAACAGGGATGGTGTACTCATTATCACCTACTGTCACGACTGGACGAGTAGACTGGGGAGCTCGGATTCCCCCGAATTGGAAAAATGAGGCTGGTTCTGGTTATTATGAGAACCCCAACCTCTATTTCCTCTCCTGGCTCTGCGGCTGGAACGGCCACAGAAAGATCTAGAGTACTGGTCAGTACAAAGAGTCACATTTAGATCATATGAAATTAGTATGCGATGTTGATGATATTGCTACCCAGACTAATGTGACAGTTGCTGACAATCCTCTTGACTCTGTACCCTCTACCTCAAATACTCAGTCAGATAATCAACCTGAATGTCGTTATTCTTTGTGTACTCGACAAGTAATGAGAAACCCACATGTATCTTTTGTAGATACTCGTTCAGATTGTCCTCAGTCAAGGCATGTATTAGCCACTGCAGAAGAATTCGATCCACCCAAAGATGATAACCATTCTGCATATGTAAACCTTACCCTCGCAGAATTGGGTTTAAATGTACATAGTCTGTATAATTAAATGTCCAAGATGAATGAAGTTCTCAACTGTGTGTTTTGTTATCAGCAGATCAGTTTTCAAATTTTCTTTTTTCGTGTTCACGTTCCCTCCGAATTCTGAGAATTTAACAGTAATGATCTGTGTGCACCAGCTTTGCCTTTACTGTTAATTTCACCTTGTATATACATTTATTCTTCCTCAGAATCTGTAGAGTGCATCAATACAGATCGATTGATCAATTCCATCCTTTATTATAATATGAATTGTACTTATAATTTGTAATGCATTACGTTAAAACTCATTACGTTAACACCCATTACGTTAAAACTCATTATGTTAACATCCATTATGATACCATCCATTAGTTCTAAGTTACATATGTCTTTGTTATTGTATAGAATCAGCCCAGAACCACCTGCCTGTTCAGCCTATAGCATAGTATTGTACGTCGAGACGACATACATAACATGACCGAGCTGTCAGCATAGTTGATGATCCCCCTTACATGTGCTGTATAGCTTATCTATCATAGTGCCATCCATATGTTTTATATATGTGATCCCTTACTAGGCCTAGTGACTGTTTGTGTGACGTCACGTGATGCGCATGTGTGCGCGAGTACCTCTGTAACTTCCTCAGGCCACACTTAGACCTACCAGGCAGCTACAGTCAGGCAGGGCTCCCTTACTACAGTCTGACAATATATATATACAATATATACAAGTGTGTATATCTTCAACCATCATATCTCCTTTCGAACCCCCACGACAAGGTTGCAAAGTTAGGTGAGATTGCAAGGTTAGGTCAGGTTGCAAAGTTAGGCCAGGTTGCAAAGTTAGGTCAGGTTGCAAGGTTAGGTCAGGTTGCAAAGTTAGGTCAGGTTGCAAGGTTAGGTCAGGTTGCAAAGTTAGGCCAGGTTGCAAAGTTAGGTCAGGTTGCAAGGTTAGGTCAGGTTGCAAAGTTAGGTGAGGTTGCAAGGTTAGGTCAGGTTGCAAAGTTAGGTCAGGTTGCAAAGTTAAGTCAGGTTGCAAGGTTAGGTCAGGTTGCAAAGTTAGGTGAGGTTGCAAAGTTAGGTCAGGTTGTAAAATTAGGTCAGGTTGCAAAGTTAGGTGAGGTTGCAAAATTAGGTGAGGTTGCTCAGTTAGGTCAGGTTGCAAGGTTAGGTCAGGTTGCAAAGTTAGGTGAGGTTGCAAGGTTAGGTGGTGGTTGCAAATTAGGTGAGGTTGCAAAGTTAGGTCAGGCTGTAAAATTAGGTCAGGTTGCAAAGTTAGGTGAGGTTGCAAAGTTAGGTGAGGTTGCAAAGTTAGGTGAGGTTGCAAGATTAGGTGGTGGTTGCAAATTAGGTGAGGTTGCAAAGTTAGGTCAGGTTGTAAAATTAGGTCAGGTTGCAAAGTTAGGTGAGGTTGCAAAGTTAGGTGAGGTTGCAAAGTTAGGTGAGGTTGCAAAGTTAGGTGAGGTTGCAAAGTTAGGTGAGGTTGCAAAGTCGGGTGAGGTTGCAAGGTTAGGTCAGGTTGCAAGGTTAGTTGAGGTTACAAGGTTAGGTGGCGGTTGCAAAGTTAGGTCAGGTTGCAAAGTTAGGTCAGGTTGCAAAGTTAATTTTAGTCAAAATAAAAGGAATACATGCCATTAAATTTCTCCAAAATACAATTTGTGCTAACTGATTCATTTTAATATTTATTTCAATGTCTATGTAAATAATAATGGATATAATTTTATTACTTGCTATACTCCTAAAAAAAAAGTAATGATTTACATAGTTTATATATTTAAGGGCGCGTTCATGCACATTTTTCATATATATTTTGCATCCACTAAAATATTTATTGACCCGAAGCAAATAACTTTGCTTTCTTTTGTCGCATTATTATCAATATTATTATTATTATTATTATTATTATTATTATTATTATTATTATTATTATTATTATTATTATTATTATTATTATTATTATTATTATTATCATTATTATTATTATTATTATTATTATTATTATTATTATTACTATTATTATTATTATTATTATTATTATTATTATTATTATTATCGTAATTATTGTTATTGTAATTATTATTATTATTATTACTATTATTATTATTATTATTATTATTATTATTATTATTATTATTATCATTATTATTATTATTATTATTATTATTATTATTATTATTATTATTATTATTATTATTATTATTATTATTATTATTCCTGTAAGGAACTCGTTTGCCATGCTAAAGGTCCTGTCTTCAGAAATTAAATTGTTACCTGCCTCTGACAGCACAAACTTCTTTTTGACGTGCAATAAAACTTGCTGAGCTCAGCAAGTTGGCAGTTTTTCCGGGGAGGTTAAATGTGGAGTTGAGAGCACGGCCTTGTGTAGGTAGTGGAGTGTTGCAGAACACCACCTTCTGTGGTAGTGGAGTGCTGCAGAACACCACCTTCTGTGGGTAGTAGAGTGATGCAGAACACGACCTTCTGTGGTAGTGGAGTGCTGCAGATCACGACCTTCTGTGGGTAGTAGAGTGCTGCAGATTACGACCTTCAGTGGGTAGTAGAGTGCTGCAGAACACGACCTTCTGTGGGTAGTGGATTGCTGCAGAACACGACCTTCTGTGGTAGTGGAGTGTTACAGAACACGACCCTCTGTGGGTAGTGGAGTGCTGCAGAACACGACCTTCTGTGGGTAGTAGAGTACTGCAGAACACGACCTTCTGTGGGTAGTGGATTGCTGCAGAACACGACCTTCTGTGGTAGTGGAGTGTTACAGAACACGACCCTCTGTGGGTAGTGGAGTGCTGCAGAACACAACCTTCTGTGGGTAGTAGAGAACTGCAGAACACGACCTTCTGTGGATAGTAGAGTGCTGCAGAACCCGACCTTCTGTGGGTACTGGAGTGCTGCAGAACACGACCTTCTGTGGGTAGTGGATTGCTGCAGAACACGACCTTCTGTGGGTAGTGGATTGCTGCAGAACACGACCTATTGTGGGTAGTGGATTGCTGCAGAACACGACCTTCTGTGGTAGTGGAGTGTTACAGAACACGACCCTCTGTGGGCAGTGGAGTGCTGCAGAACACGACCTTCTGTGGGTAGTGGAGTGCTGCAGAACACGACCCTCTGTGGGTAGTGGAGTGCTGCAGAACACGACCTTCTGTGGTAGTGGAGTGCTGCAGAACACGACCTTATGTGGTAGTGGAGTGCTGCAGAACACGACCTTCTGTGGGTAGTGGAGTGCTGCAGAAAACGACCCTCTGTGGGTAGTGGAGTGCTGTAGAACACGACCTTCTGTGGTAGTGGAGTGCCGCAGAACACGACCTTCTGTGGTAGTGGAGTGCTGCAGAACACCACCTTCTGTGGTAGTTGAAGGCTGCAGAACACGACCTTCTGTGGGTAGTGGAGTGCTGCAGAACACGACCTTCTGTGAGTAGTGGAGTGCTGCAGAGCACGACCTTCTGTGGGTAGTGGAGTGCTGCAGAACACGACCTTCTGTGGGTAGTGGAGTGCTGCAGAACACCACCTTCTGCGGGTAGTGGAGTGCTACAGAACACCACCTTCTGTGGGTAGTGGAGTGCTGCAGAACACCACCTTCTGTGGGTAGTGGAGTGCTGCAGAGCACGACCTTCTGTGGGTAGTGGAGTGCTGCAGAGCACGACCTTCTGTGGGTAGTGGAGTGCTGCAGAGCACGACCTTCTGTGGGTAGTGGAGTGCTGCAGAACACCACCTTCTGTGGGTAGTGGAGTGCTGCAGAGCACGACCTTCTGTGGGTAGTGGAGTGCTGCAGAGCACGACCTTCTGTGGGTAGTGGAGTGCTGCAGAGCACGACCTTCTGTGGGTAGTGGAGTGCTGCAGAGCACCACCTTCTGTGGGTAGTGGAGTGCTGCAGAGCACGACCTTCTCTGGGTAGTGGAGTGCTGCAGATCACGACCTTCTGTGGGTAGTGGAGTGCTACAGAACACCACCTTCTGTAGGTAGTGGAGTGCTGCAGAACACGACCTTCTGTGGGTAGTGGAGTGCTGCAGAACACCACCTTCTGTGAATAGTGGAGTGCTACAGAACACCACCTTCTGTGGGTAGTGGAGTGCTGCAGAACACCACCTTCTGTGGGTAGTGGAGTGCTGCAAAACACCACCTTCTGTGAATAGTGGAGTGCTACAGAACACCACCTTCTGTGGGTAGTGGAGTGCTGCAGAACACCACCTTCTGTGGGTAGTGGAGTGCTGCAGAACACGACCTTCTGTGGGTAGTGGAGTGCTACAGAACACCACCTTCTGTGGGTAGTGGAGTGCTGCAGAACACCACCTTCTGTAGGTAGTGGAGTGCTGCAGAACACCACCTTCTGTGAATAGTGGAGTGCTACAGAACACCACCTTCTGTGGGTAGTGGAGTGCTGCAGAACACCACCTTCTGTGGGTAGTGGAGTGCTGCAGAACACCACCTTCTGTGGGTAGTGGAGTGCTGCAGAACACCACCTTCTGTGGGTAGTGGAGTGCTACAGAACACCACCTTCTGTGGGTAGTGGAGTGCTGCAGAACACCACCTTCTGTGGTAGTGGAGTGCTGCAGAACACCACCTTCTGTGGTAGTGGAGTGCTGCAGAACACCACCTTCTGTGGGTAGTGGAGTGCTACAGAACACCACCTTCTGTGGGTAGTGGAGTGCTGCAGAACACCACCTTCTGTGGTAGTGGAGTGCTGCAGAACACCACCTTCTGTGGTAGTGGAGTGCTGCAGAACACCACCTTCTGCGGGTAGTGGAGTGCTGCAGAACACCACCTTCTGTGGTAGTGGAGTGCTGCAGAACACCACCTTCTGCGGGTAGTGGAGTGCTGCAGAACACCACCTTCTGCGGGTAGTGGAGTGCTGCAGAACACCACCTTCTGTGGGTAGTGGAGTGCTGCAGAACACCACCTTCTGTGGGTAGTGGAGTGCTGCAGAACACCACCTTCTGTGGGTAGTGGAGTGCTGCAGAACACCACCTTCTGTGGGTAGTGGAGTGCTGCAGAACACCACCTTCTGTGGGTAGTGGAGTGCTGCAGAACACCACCTTCTGTGGGTAGTGGAGTGCTGCAGACCACCCCGTTCTGTGGGTAGTGGAGTGTTGCAGAACACCACCTTCTGCAGAACACCACCTTCTGTGGGTAGTGGAGTGCTGCAGAACACCACCTTCTGTGGGTAGTGGAGTGCTGCAGAACACCACCTTCTGTGGGTAGTGGAGTGCTGCAGAACACCACCTTCTGTGGGTAGTGGAGTGCTGCAGAACACCACCTTCTGTGGGTAGTGGAGTGCTGCAGAACACCACCTTCTGTGGGTAGTGGAGTGCTGCAGAACACCACCTTCTGTGGGTAGTGGAGTGCTGCAGAACACCACCTTCTGTGGGTAGTGGAGTGCTGCAGAACACCACCTTCTGTGGGTAGTGGAGTGCTGCAGAACACCACCTTCTGTGGGTAGTGGAGTGCTACAGAACACCACCTTCTGTGGGTAGTGGAGTGCTGCAGAAGTGCTGCACCACCTTCTGTGGGTAGTGGAGTGCTGCAGAACACCACCTTCTGTGGGTAGTGGAGTGCTGCAGAACACGAACACCACCTTCTGTGGGTAGTGGAGTGCTGCAGAACACCACCTTCTGTGGTAGTAGTGGAGTGCTGCAGAACACCACCTTCTGTGGTAGTGGAGTGCTGCAGAACACCACCTTCTGTGGGTAGTGGAGTGCTGCAGAACACAACCTTCTGTGGGTAGTGGAGTGCTGCAGAACACCACCTTCTGTGGGTGGAGTGCTGCAGAACACCACCTTCTGTGGGTAGTGGAGTGCTGCAGAACACCACCTTCTGTGGGTGGAGTGCTGCAGAACACCACCTTCTGCTGCAGAACACCACCTTCTGTGGGTAGTGGAGTGCTGCAGAACACCACCTTCTGTGGGTAGTGGAGTGCTGCAGAACACCACCTTCTGTGGGTAGTGGAGTGCTGCAGAACACCACCTTCTGTGGGTAGTGGAGTGCTGCAGAACACCACCTTCTGTGGGTAGTGGAGTGCTGCAGAACACCACCTTCTGTGGGTAGTGGAGTGCTGCAGAACACCACCTTCTGTGGTAGTGGAGTGCTGCAGAACACCACCTTCTGTGGGTGGAGTGCTGCAGAACACCACCTTCTGTGGGTAGTGGAGTGCTGCAGAACACCACCTTCTGTGGTAGTGGAGTGCTGCAGAACACCACCTTCTGTGGGTAGTGGAGTGCTGCAGAACACCACCTTCTGTGGGTAGTGGAGTGCTGCAGAACACCACCTTCTGTGGGTAGTGGAGTGCTGCAGAACACCACCTTCTGTGGGTAGTGGAGTGCTGCAGAACACCACCTTCTGTGGGTAGTGGAGTGCTGCAGAACACCACCTTCTGTGGGTAGTGCTGAGAACACCACCTTCTGTGGGTAGTGGAGTGCTGCAGAACACCACCTTCTGTGGGTAGTGGAGTGCTGCAGAACACCACCTTCTGTGGGTAGTGGAGTGCTGCAGAACACCACCTTCTGTGGGTAGTGGAGTGCTGCAGAACACCACCTTCTGTGGGTAGTGGAGTGCTGCAGAACACCACCTTCTGTGGTAGTGGAGTGCTGCAGAACACCACCTTCTGTGGGTAGTGGAGTGCTGCAGAACACCACCTTCTGTGGGTAGTGGAGTGCTGCAGAACACCACCTTCTGTGGGTAGTGGAGTGCTGCAGAACACCACCTTCTGTGGGTAGTGGAGTGCTGCAGAACACCACCTTCTGTGGGTAGTGGAGTGCTGCAGAACACCACCTTCTGTGGTAGTGGAGTGCTGCAGAACACCACCTTCTGTGGGTAGTGGAGTGCTGCAGAACACCACCTTCTGTGGTAGTGGGGTAGTGCTGCAGAACACCACCTTCTGTGGGTAGTGGAGTGCTGCAGAACACCACCTTCTGTGGGTAGTGGAGTGCTGCAGAACACCACCTTCTGTGGGTAGTGGAGTGCTGCAGAACACCACCTTCTGTGGGTAGTGGAGTGCAGCAGAACACCACCTTCTGTGGTAGTGGAGTGCTGCAGAACACCACCTTCTGTGGGTAGTGGAGTGCTGCAGAACACCACCTTCTGTGGGTAGTGGAGTGCTGCAGAACACCACCTTCTGTGGGTAGTGGAGTGCTGCAGAACACCACCTTCTGTGGGTAGTGGAGTGCTGCAGAACACCACCTTCTGTGGGTAGTGGAGTGCTGCAGAACACCACCTTCTGTGGTAGTGGAGTGCTGCAGAACACCACCTTCTGTGGGTAGTGGAGTGCTGCAGAACACCACCTTCTGTGGGTAGTGGAGTGCTGCAGAACACCACCTTCTGTGGGTAGTGGAGTGCTGCAGAACACCACCTTCTGTGGGTAGTGGAGTGCTGCAGAACACCACCTTCTGTGGGTAGTGGAGTGCTGCAGAACACCACCTTCTGTGGGTAGTGGAGTGCTGCAGAACACCACCTTCTGTGGGTAGTGGAGTGCTGCAGAACACCACCTTCTGTGGGTAGTGGAGTGCTGCAGAACACCACCTTCTGTGGTAGTGGAGTGCTGCAGAACACCACCTTCTGTGGGTAGTGGAGTGCTGTAGAACACAACCTTCTGTGGTAGTGGAGTGCTGCAGAACACCACCTTCTGTGGGTAGTGGAGTGCTGCAGAACACCACCTTCTGTGGGTAGTGGAGTGCTGCAGAACACCACCTTCTGTGGGTAGTGGAGTGCTGCAGAACACCACCTTCTGTGGGTAGTGGAGTGCTGCAGAACACCACCTTCTGTGGGTAGTGGAGTGCTGCAGAACACCACCTTCTGTGGTAGTGGAGTGCTGCAGAACACCACCTTCTGTGGGTAGTGGAGTACTGCAGAACACCACCTTCTGTGGGTAGTGGAGTGCTGCAGAACACCACCTTCTGTGGTAGTGGAGTGCTGCAGAACACCACCTTCTGTGGGTAGTGGAGTGCTGCAGAACACCACCTTCTGTGGGTAGTGGAGTGCTGCAGAACACCACCTTCTGTGGTAGTGGAGTGCTGCAGAACACCACCTTCTGTGGGTAGTGGAGTGCTGCAGAACACCACCTTCTGTGGTAGTGGAGTGCTGCAGAACACCACCTTCTGTGGGTAGTGGAGTGCTGCAGAACACCACCTTCTGTGGGTAGTGGAGTGCTGCAGAACACCACCTTCTGTGGGTAGTGGAGTGCTGCAGAACACCACCTTCTGTGGGTAGTGGAGTGCTGCAGAACACCACCTTCTGTGGTAGTGGAGTGCTGCAGAACTCCACCTTCTGTGGGTAGTGGAGTGCTGCAGAACACCACCTTCTGTGGGTAGTGGAGTGCTGCAGAACACCACCTTCTGTGGGTAGTGGAGTGCTGCAGAACACCACCTTCTGTGGGTAGTGGAGTGCTGCAGAACACCACCTTCTGCGGGTAGTGGAGTGCTGCAGAACACCACCTTCTGTGGGTAGTGGAGTGCTGCAGAACACCACCTTCTGTGGGTAGTGGAGTGCTGCAGAACACCACCTTCTGTGGGTAGTGGAGTGCTGCAGAACACCACCTTCTGTGGGTAGTGGAGTGCTGCAGAACACCACCTTCTGTGGTAGTGGAGTGCTGCAGAACACCACCTTCTGTGGGTAGTGGAGTGCTGCAGAATACCACCTTCTGTGGGTAGTGGAGTGCTGCAGAACACCACCTTCTGTGGTAGTGGAGTGCTGCAGAACACCACCTTCTGTGGGTAGTGGAGTGCTGCAGAACACCACCTTCTGTGGGTAGTGGAGTGCTGCAGAACACCACCTTCTGTGGTAGTGGAGTGCTGCAGAACACCACCTTCTGTTGGTAGTGGAGTGCTGCAGAACACCACCTTCTGTGGTAGTGGAGTGCTGCAGAACACCACCTTCTGTGGGTAGTGGAGTGCTGCAGAACACCACCTTCTGTGGGTAGTGGAGTGCTGCAGAACACCACCTTCTGTGGGTAGTGGAGTGCTGCAGAACACCACCTTCTGTGGGTAGTGGAGTGCTGCAGAACACCACCTTCTGTGGGTAGTGGAGTGCTGCAGAACACCACCTTCTGTGGTAGTGGAGTGCTGCAGAACACCACCTTCTGTGGGTAGTGGAGTGCTGCAGAACACCACCTTCTGTGGGTAGTGGAGTGCTGCAGAACACCACCTTCTGTGGTAGTGGAGTGCTGCAGAACACCACCTTCTGTGGGTAGTGGAGTGCTGCAGAACACCACCTTCTGTGGGTAGTGGAGTGCTGCAGAACACCACCTTCTGTGGTAGTGGAGTGCTGCAGAACACCACCTTCTGTGGGTAGTGGAGTGCTGCAGAACACCACCTTCTGTGGGTAGTGGAGTGCTGCAGAACACCACCTTCTGTGGGTAGTGGAGTGCTGCAGAACACCACCTTCTGTGGGTAGTGGAGTGCTGCAGAACACCACCTTCTGCGGGTAGTGGAGTGCTGCAGAACACCACCTTCTGCGGGTAGTGGAGTGCTGCAGAACACCACCTTCTGTGGGTAGTGGAGTGCTGCAGAACACCACCTTCTGTGGGTAGTGGAGTGCTGCAGAACACCACCTTCTGCGGGTAGTGGAGTGCTGCAGAACACCACCTTCTGTGGTAGTGGAGTGCTGCAGAACACCACCTTCTGTGGTAGTGGAGTGCTGCAGAACACCACCTTCTGTGGTAGTGGAGTGCTGCAGAACACCACCTTCTGTGGTAGTGGAGTGCTGCAGAACACCACCTTCTGTGGTAGTGGAGTGCTGCAGAACACCACCTTCTGTGGTAGTGGAGTGCTGCAGAACACCACCTTCTGTGGTAGTGGAGTGCTACGGAACGATCTTGTGTGCAAACTAAATTTGGTGATAATAAATCAGAAGGTTTAAACAATGTTCTGTCAAAGGTTATTTTCTGTCCAGTAGCAGTGTGGTAAATATTTCCATCTTTCCTGGAATAAAAGGCTCTTCCAGACCTTCCAGAAAAATACAGTGAAGATTGAAATTTACCCATGGAAAACGTAGAGGGGAAAATACCTAAATAACCCGCACATAGGAGAGAAGCTTATGAGGACGTTTCGGTCCTACTTGGACCATTCACAAAGTCACACTGGTAGATAAGACACATAGGCAACATTTAGGCAACTTTATTCCGAAACGTTTCGCCTACACAGTAGGTTTCTTCAGTCGAGTACAGAAAGTAGGCAGGAGCAGTAGAGATGTGAAGACGATGTAATCAGTCCATCACCCTTGAAGTCGTAGATTTGAGGTTGTCAGTCCCTCAGCCTGGAGAAGTTCTGTTCCAAAGTCTGGAACTAACTGAAGATCAAGAGACAGTGTTGAGACTTAAATACTGTCGGAAGGAGAGGTGCAGAGTAGTAGTAGTGAGAAAGTAGCCACTGAGAGGTCATGTCCCTCTCAAATCAAACAATTCCCACTTGAAAAAGTTGTCCAAGGTGTTTTCTCTTCTGTACCAAGATGCCATTGTGTTGCAGTGTCTGACAGAGTGATTATCAAATGGTATACAATACCGACAGGTTGGTAGATAAGACACATAGGCAACATTTGGGCAACTTTATTCCGAAACGTTTCGCCTACGTTTAGCCACCTCTCAGTGGCTACTTTCTCACTACTACTACTCTGCACCTCTCCTTCCGACAGTATTTAAGTCTCAACACTGTCTCTTGATCTACAGTTAGTTCCAGACTTTGGAACAGAACTTCTCCAGGCTGAGGGACTGACAACCTCAAATCTACGACTTCAAGGGTGATGGACTGATTACATCGTCTTCACATCTCTACTGCTCCTGCCTACTTTCTGTGCTGGACTGAAGAAGCCTACTGTGTAGGCGAAACGTTTCGGAATAAAGTTGCGTAAATTTTGCCTGTGTCTTATCTACCAACCTGTCGGTATTGTATACCGTTTGATAATCACAAAGTCACACTGTCTAATTCGGACAGAAACGTCGTCATAAGCTTATCTCTCCTATGTGCGGGTTATTTGTGTACTGTTCCAGTCACGGTATTGTGCCTTTTTTATTCTTTGTGGAGAGAAATATGAAGAGGAACAGTGATGAATGGATCCAAGCGACATGACCGAAGAAACAGAGCAAGCTGAGAAAACGTTTCGCCCTACGTAGAACCTTAATGAGTCGTAGTTTGATAAAACTCTAACAGAGCCAAACGTTGCAGTCAAAGTATTTCCGCAACGTGTTACCGCTGTATATTTACAAAACTTTGGTAGGCAACGCCAGGACGACTGGAGAAGCTGGGGATAAGAAGGGGACAGGTTGGACTGGTTTTTATTTCCTTCGTTACAATGACCCATCAGGAAGGAATGACGTCATGATGAATGGAAGCTACTTCCGCTTCCTTGTCTCACACCTCACTGTCTTCCATTCAGAGATTGATGATGATAATGATGATGATGATAATAATAATAAGACAACACAAGGCTGAGAATAAGACAACACAAGGTTGAGAATAAGACAACACAACGTTGAGAATAAGACAACACAAGGTTGAGAATAAGACAACACAAGGTTGAGAATAAGACAACACAAGGTTGAGAATAAGACAACACAAGGTTGAGAATAAGACAACACAAGGTTGAAAATAAGACAACACAAGGTTGAGAATAAGACAACACAAGGTTGAGAATAAGACAACACAAGGTTGAGAATAAGACAACACAAGGTTGAAAATAAGACAACACAAGGCTGAGAGTAAGACAACACAAGGTTGAGAATAAGACAACACAGGGTTGAGAATAAGACAACACAAGGCTGAGAATAAGACAACACAAGGTTGAGAGTAAGACAACACAAGGTTGAGAATAAGACAACACAAAGTTGAGAGTAAGACAACACAAGGTTGAAAATAAGACAACACAAGGCTGAGAATAAGACAACACAAGGTTGAGAGTAAGACAACACAAGGTTGAGAATAAGACAACACAAGGTTGAGAATAAGACAACACAAGGCTGAGAATAAGACAACACAAGGTTGAGAGTAAGACAACACAAGGTTGAGAATAAGACAACACAAGGTTGAGAATAAGACAACACAAGGTTGAGAATAAGACAACACAAGATTGAGAGTAAGACAACACAAGGCTGAGAATAAGACAACACAAGGTTGAGAGTAAGACAACACAAGGTTGAGAATAATACAACACAACGTTGAGAATAAGACAACACAAGGTTGAGAGTAAGACAACACAAAGTTGAGAGTAAGACAACACAGGGTTGAGAGTAAGTCAACACAAGATTGAGAGTAAGACAACACAAGGTTGAGAATAAGACAACACAACGTTGAGAATAAGACAACACAAGGTTGAGAATAAGACAACACAAGGTTGAGAGTAAGCCAACACAAGGTTGAGAATAAGGCAACACAACGTTGAGAATAAGACAACACAACGTTGAGAATAAGACAACACAAGGTTGAGAGTAAGACAACACAAGGTTGAGAATAAGGCAACACAGGGTTGAGAATAAGACAACACAACGTTGAGAATAAGACAACACAAGGTTGAGAATAAGACAACACAAGGTTGAGAATAAGACAACACAAGGCTGAGAATAAGACAACACAAGGTTGAGAGTAAGACAACACAAGGCTGAGAATAAGACAACACAAGGTTGAGAGTAAGACAACACAAGGTTGAGAATAAGACAACACAACGTTGAGAATAAGACAACACAAGGTTGAGAATAAGACAACACAAGGTTGAGAATAAGACAACACAAGGCTGAGAATAAGACAACACAAGGTTGAGAGTAAGACAACACAAGGTTGAGAGTAAGACAACACAAGGCTGAGAATAAGACAACACAACGTTGAGAATAAGACAACACAACGTTGAGAATAAGACAACACAAGGTTGAGAATAAGACAACACAAGGTTGAGAATAAGACAACACAAAGTTGAGAATAAGACTATACAAGACTGAGAATAAGACAACACAAGGCTGAGAATAAGACAACACAAGGCTGAGAATAAGACAACACAAGGCTGAGAATAAGACAACACAAGGCTGAGAATAAGACAACACAAGGCTGAGAATAAGACAACACAAGGTTGAGAATAAGACAACACAAGGCTGAGAATAAGACAACACAAGTTTGAGAATAAGACAACACAAGGTTGAGAGTAAGACAACACAAGGTTGAGAATAAGACAACACAAGGTTGAGAGTAAGACAACACAAGGTTGAGAATAAGACAACACAAGGTTGAGAGTAAGACAACACAAGGTTGAGAATAAGACAACACAAGGTTGAGAGTAAGACAACACAAGGTTGAGAATAAGACAACACAAGGCTGAGAATAAGGCAACACAAGGCTGAGAATAAGAAAACACAAGGCTGAGAATAAGACAACCCAAGGCTGAGAATAAGACAACACAAGGCTGAGAATAAGAAAACACAAGACTGAGAATAAGACAACACAAGGTTGAGAATAAGGCAACACAGGGTTGAGAATAAGACAACACAAGGCTGAGAATAAGAAAACACAAGACTGAGAATAAGACAACACAAGGCTGAGAATAAGACAACACAAAGTTGAGAATAAGACAACACAAGGTTGAGAATAAGACAACACAAGGTTGAGAATAAGACAACACAAGGTTGAGAATAAGACAACACAAGGCTGAGAATAAGACAACACAAGGCTGAGAATAAGACAACACAACGTTGAGAATAAGACAACACAACGTTGAGAATAAGACAACACAAGGTTGAGAATAAGACAACACAAGGTTGAGAATAAGACAACACAAAGTTGAGAATAAGACAACACAAAGTTGAGAATAAGACAACACAACGTTGAGAATAAGACAACACAAGGTTGAGAATAAGACAACACAAGGTTGAGAATAAGACAACACAAGGCTGAGAATAAGACAACACAAGGCTGAGAATAAGACAACACAACGTTGAGAATAAGACAACACAACGTTGAGAATAAGACAACACAAGGTTGAGAATAAGACAACACAAGGTTGAGAATAAGACAACACAAAGTTGAGAATAAGACAACACAAGGCTGAGAATAAGGCAACACAAGGCTGAGAATAAGAAAACACAAGGCTGAGAATAAGACAACCCAAGGCTGAGAATAAGACAACACAAGGCTGAGAATAAGAAAACACAAGACTGAGAATAAGACAACACAAGGTTGAGAATAAGGCAACACAGGGTTGAGAATAAGACAACACAAGGTTGAGAATAAGACAACACAAAGTTGAGAATAAGACAACACAAGGCTGAGAATAAGGCAACACAAGGCTGAGAATAAGAAAACACAAGGTTGAGAATAAGACAACACAAGGCTGAGAATAAGAAAACACAAGACTGAGAATAAGACAACACAAGGCTGAGAATAAGACAACACAAAGTTGAGAATAAGACAACACAAGGTTGAGAGTAAGACAACACAAGGTTGAGAATAAGACAACACAAGGCTGAGAATAAGAAAACACAAGACTGAGAATAAGACAACACAACGTTGAGAATAAGACAACACAAGGTTGAGAATAAGACAACACAAGGTTGAGAATAAGACAACACAAGGCTGAGAATAAGACAACACAAGGTTGAGAGTAAGACAACACAAGGTTGAGAGTAAGACAACACAAGGCTGAGAATAAGACAACACAACGTTGAGAATAAGACAACACAACGTTGAGAATAAGACAACACAAGGTTGAGAATAAGACAACACAAGGTTGAGAATAAGACAACACAAAGTTGAGAATAAGACTATACAAGACTGAGAATAAGACAACACAAGGCTGAGAATAAGACAACACAAGGCTGAGAATAAGACAACACAAGGCTGAGAATAAGACAACACAAGGCTGAGAATAAGACAACACAAGGCTGAGAATAAGACAACACAAGGTTGAGAATAAGACAACACAAGGCTGAGAATAAGACAACACAAGTTTGAGAATAAGACAACACAAGGTTGAGAGTAAGACAACACAAGGTTGAGAATAAGACAACACAAGGTTGAGAGTAAGACAACACAAGGTTGAGAATAAGACAACACAAGGTTGAGAGTAAGACAACACAAGGTTGAGAATAAGACAACACAAGGTTGAGAGTAAGACAACACAAGGTTGAGAATAAGACAACACAAGGCTGAGAATAAGGCAACACAAGGCTGAGAATAAGAAAACACAAGGCTGAGAATAAGACAACCCAAGGCTGAGAATAAGACAACACAAGGCTGAGAATAAGAAAACACAAGACTGAGAATAAGACAACACAAGGCTGAGAATAAGACAACACAAAGTTGAGAATAAGACAACACAAGGTTGAGAGTAAGACAACACAAGGTTGAGAATAAGACAACACAAGGTTGAGAGTAAGACAACACAAGGTTGAGAATAAGACAACACAAGGTTGAGAATAAGACAACACAAGGTTGAGATTAAGACAACACAAGGCTGAGAATAAGACAACACAAGGTTGAGATTAAGACAACACAAGGCTGAGAATAAGACAACACAAGGTTGAGAATAAGACAACACAAGGCTGAGAATAAGACAATACAATTCTGAGAATAAGACAACACAAGGCTGAGAATAAGACAACACAAAGTTGAGAATAAGACAATACAATTCTGAGAATAAGACAACACAAGGCTGAGAATAAGACAACACAAAGTTGAGAATAAGACAACACAAAGTTGAGAATAAGACAACACAAAGTTGAGAATAAGACTATACAAGACTGAGAATAAGACAACACAAGGCTGAGAATAAGACAACACAAGGCTGAGAATAAGACAACACAAGGCTGAGAATAAGACAACACAAGGCTGAGAATAAGACAACACAAAGTTGAGAATAAGACAATACAATTCTGAGAATAAGACAACACAAGGCTGAGAATAAGACAACACAAAGTTGAGAATAAGACAACACAAAGTTGAGAATTAGACAACACAAAGTTGAGAATAAGACAACACAAGTCTATGAATAAGACAATGCAAGTCTGAGAATAAGACAACACAAGGCTGAGAACAAGACAACACAAGGCTGAGAATAAGACAACACAAGTCTATGAATAAGACAATGCAAGTCTGAGAATAAGACAACACAAGGCTGAGAACAAGACAACACAAGGCTGAGAATAAGACAATGCAAGTCTGAGAATAAGACAACACAAGACCGAGAGTAAGACTACAGGAAGACACTACATTTTCCTGACGAGCTGCTCTAGATGTTAAAAGGGGGAAACACATCCTTGGAAAACACTTCCTCGGGAAACACATCCTGGGGAAACACTTCCTGGAGAAACATTTCCTTGGAAAATACTTCCTGGGGAAACACTTCCTGGGGAAACACTTCCTGGGGAAACACTTCCTGGAGAAACATTTCCTTGGAAAATACTTCCTGGGGAAACACTTCCTGGGGAAACACTTCCTGGGGAAACACTTCCTGGGGAAACATTTCCTGGGGAAACACTTCCTGGGGAAACACTTCCTGGGGAAACACTTCCTGGGGAAACATTTCCTTGGAAAATACTTCCTGGGGAAACACTTCCTGGGGAAACACTTCCTGGGGAAACATTTCCTTGGAAAATACTTCCTGGGGAAACACTTCCTGGAGAAACACTTCCTGGGGAAACATTTCCTTCGAAAACACTTCCTGGGGAAACACTTCCTGGGAAAACACTTCCTTGGAAAACACTTCCTGGGGAAACACTTCCTTGGAAAACACTTCCTGGGGAAACACTTCCTGGGAGAACACTTCCTGGAGAAACACTTCCTGAAGAAACACTTCCTGGGGAAACACTTCCTGGAGAAACACTTCCTGGGGAAACATTTCCTTCGAAAACACTTCCTGGGGAAACACTTCCTGGGAAAACACTTCCTGGAGAAACACTTCCTGAAGAAACACTTTCTGGGGACACACTTCCTCGGAAAACACTTCCTGCGGAAACACTTCCTGGGAAAACACTTCCTGGAAAACACTTCCTGGAGAAACACTTCCTGGGGAAACATTTCCTTGGAAAACACATCCTGGGGAAACACTTCCTGGGGAAACACTTCCTGGGGAAACATTTCCTGGGGAAACACTTCCTGGGGAAACACTTCCTGGAAACACTTCCTGGGGAAACACTTCCTGGGGAAACATTTCCTGGGGAAACACTTCCTGGGGAAACACTTCCTGGGGAAACACTTCCTGGGAAAACACTTCCTGGGGAAACACTTCGTGGGGAAACACTTCCTGGGGAAACATTTCCTGGGGAAACACTTCCTGGGAAACATTTCCTGGGGAAACACTTCCTGGTGAAACATTTCCTGGGGAAACACTTCCTGGTGAAACATTTCCTGGGGAAACACTTCCTGGGGAAACATTTCCTGGGGAAACACTTCCTGGGGAAACATTTCCTGGGGAAACACCTGCTGTAGAAACACTTCCTGGGGGAATAATTCCTATGACAACGCTTCCTGGAGAGATACTTTCTGAGGGTACATTTCCTGGGAAACACTTCCTGGGCAAACACTTCTTGGTGGACACATTTCCTGATTAAACACTTCCTGTTTAGACACTTCCTGAGGAAACACTTCCTGAGGAGACACTTCCTGGGGAGACACTTTCTGAGGTAACTCTTCCTGGGGAGACACTTTCTGAGGAAATACTTCCTGGGGAGACACTTCCTGGGAAGACACTTCCTGAGGAGACACTTCCTGGGGAGACATTTCCGGAGACACTTCCTGGAAAGACGCTTCCAGGAGACACTTCCTGAAGAAGCACTTCCTGGTGTAACACTTCCTGGGGAAAAACTTCCTAAAAACACGCTTCCTTGGGAGATACTTCCTGAAGAAACACTTCATTAGGAAACACTTGATGGTGTAACACTTCCTGGGGAGACACTTCCTGAGAACACACTTCCTGAAGAAACACTTCCTGGCGCAACACTTCTTGGGGAGACACTTCCTGAGGCAACACTTCCTGGGGAGACACTTCCTGGGGAGACACTTCCTGAAGAGACACTTCCTTGGGAGACACTTCCTGAGGAAACATTTCCTGGGGAGACATTTCCAGAGGAGACTCTTCCTGGGGAGACATTTCCGGAGACACTTCCTGGAAAGACGCTTGCAGGAGACACTTCCTGAAGAAAGACTTCCTGGTGTAACACTTCCTCGGGAAACACTTCCTGAGAAGACACTTCCTGGGGAAACAATTTCTGAAGAAACACTTCCTGGTGTAACACTTCCCGGGAAAAGCTTCCTGAGAACACGCTTCCTGGAGAGATACTTCCTGAAGAAACACTTCATTAGGAAACACTTCATGGTGTAACACTTCCTGGGCAGACACTTTCTGAGGAGACACTTCCTAGGAAGACACTTCCTGAAGAAACACTTCCTGGTGTAACACTTCCTGGGGAAATACTTCCTAAGAAAACACTTCTTGGGGAGACACTCCCTGAAGAAATACTTTCTAAGGAAACACTTGCTGGATAGACACTTCCTGGGTAGACACTTTCTAAAGAAACACTTCCTTGTTTAACACTTCTGGGGAAACACTTCCTGGAAAGATACTTCTGAAGAAACACTTCCTGGTATAACACTTCTCAGGGAGACACTTCCTGGGAAGACACTTCCCAAGGAGAAACTTCCCGAAAAAACACTTCCTGGGAAACACTTCACGGGGAGACACTTCCTGCTAACTCCATGATATATCTTCAACATTAACCTTTAACTTATATTTTGTATCGCCTGTGTAACTGTTTGTCTGGAGTGACTGATGAGGAACCTCTGCCCTGACTCGACGTGCAATTACTGTACTGTTGCACTCGTCTGACACAGCAACACTGAAGGAAGGTTATACGCTTAGAATAGAGGTTTCTGCGCTTACAGTACAAGTCCATACTTGCAATAGAGGTCTCTGCGTTTAGAACAGATACTTGCAACAGAAGTTTCTACGCTTAGAACAGAAAGCAATACTTGCAGCAGAAGTTTCTGCCTGTGAATACCTGGAGTTTACCTGGAGAGAGTTCCGGGGGTCAACTCCCCCGCGGCCCGGTCTGTGACCAGGCCTCCTTAGGTCAGTGTCCCAGGATGCGACCCACACCAGTCGACTAACACCCAGGTACCCATTTTACTGATGGGGAACATAGACAACAGGTTGAAAGAAACACGTCCAATGTTTCTACTCTGGCTGGGAATCGAACCCAGGCTCTCACCGTGTGAAGCGAGAGCGTTAACCACCAGGCCACCAGAGCCTATATTTGCAAAAGAAATCTCTGCGCCTAGAATAGAAGTCCATACTCGCAATAAAAGTCTCTGTGCTAAGAAGAGAAGTCCATGCTTGCAACAGAAGTCTCTTCGCTTAAAATAGAAGGCCATTCTTGCAACAGAAGCTCTGCACCTAGAACAGAAGCGTTTGCACCTAGATTACTAGCAATATCCCTTTTACTAGGCAGATGTAAGAGTTGTTACGATCGTGGCTGGACCACCACGTGTGTTATGAGAGAGAGAGAGAGAGAGAGAGAGAGAGAGAGAGAGAGAGAGAGACAGAGACAGAGACAGAGAGAGAGAGAGAGACAGAGACAGACAGACAGACAGTCAGACAGAAACAGAGAGAGACAGAGACAGAGACAGAGACAGAGACAGACAGACAGACAAACAGTCAGACAGACAGGAGACCTTGACTCTCAAGAACTCTCTGCGTCGTATCGGAGCTAGCCTGAGTATCACTGCTCTACAACAAAGCAAGTATCTCTGCAAGCAAGTATTATAAAAAATAAAATATTACTGGCGTAACACCACATACTGGCTCAGTATTATGAAGTACACATGACAGTCATGCAACACAGCTAGAAATGTATATACGCATGACTAAAATATGTTAAGCAGTTATTTCAGGTTTAAATATAACACAGGTGCCGGAGTATTATAATAAATACTGAGCGAATGCAACGCAAGGATTAACGTTGGCAGTTATGTCTGTCCTGGATACAGTGGTGCGCTTGAGTAAAATAGTCTAATGATTATGCAACATATATGAATGTAAATATATTTAAGTTACAGCCGATTGATCAGGCTTTGATTCCTTAAGAGACCTGGTCCGGAACCTGGCCGGGGAGGCACTGACCCCTGAAACGTCTTTAAAGTATATGTATATGTATATTTTTTTATTAACACATCGGTCGTTTCCCACCAAGGCAGGGTGGCCCGAGAAAGATAAACTTTCATCATTGTTCACTCCATCACTGTCTTGCCAGAGGCATGCTTACACTACAGTTATAAAACTGCAACATTAACACCCCTCCTTCAGAGTGTAGACACTGTACTTCCCATCTCCAGGACTCAAGTCCGGCCTGCCGGTTTCCCTGAATCCCTTCAAAAATGTTACCTTGCTCACACTCCAACAGCACGTCAAGTCCTAGAAATCATTTGTCTCTATTCGCTCCTACATAATACGCTCTTGCATGCTTGCTGGAAGTTCAAGCCCCTCGCATACAAAACCACCTTTACCCCCCTCCCTCCAACCTTTCTTAGGCCGACACCTACCATGTATTCCCTCCACTACAGATTTATACAGTTTCGAGGTCATTCTGTTTCGTTCCATCCTCGCTACATGTCGGAACCCCTCCAGGGAGGTTCCTTGACTCTTGTGAGGGGCTCTTGATCTGGAGAATTGGAGCTGTGCTTCTGTTCCCTGAATTAAGCCTGAATAACTTCCATTCTCCCACCCACAGGCGCTGTATAATCCTGCGGGTTTAGCGCTTCCCCATGATTATATAATAATAATAATAATAATAATAATACATATCCGAACCCCCTCAACAACCCCTCCTCAGCCTTCTGGATAATAGTTTTGGTAATCCCGCACCTCCTCTTAATTTCCAAACTACGGATTCCCTGCATTATATTCACACCACACATTGCCCTCAGATGTGACATCTCCACAGCCTCGAGCCTTCTTGTTGCCACATATACTACCCATGTTTCACGCCCATATAAGGGCGTTTGTATAACTATGCTCTCATACATTCCCATCCTTGCTTCCATGAATAATTTTCTTTGTCTCCATAGACTCCTCAGTGAACCACTCACCTTTTTCCCCTCGTTAATTCTATGACTCACCTCAGCTTTCATAGACCCATCTGCTGACACGTCCATTCCCAAATATCTGAATACATTCACCTCCTCCATACTCTCTCCCTCCAATCTGATATCCACTCTTTCGTTACCTAAATTTTTTCCTATCCTCATCACCTTACTCTTTCCTATACTCACTTTTAATTTCATTCTTTTACATACCCTACCAAACTTATCCACCAACCTCTGCAACTTCTCTCCAGAATCTCCCTAAAACACAGTGTCATCAGCAAAGAGCAACTGTAACACCTCCCACTTTGTGTTAAATTCCTTATCTTTTAACCCCACACCTCTTGACAACACCAGAGCATTCACTTCTTTTACAACCCTATTTATAAATATATTGAACATACATGGTGACATCACACATTCCTGCCTAAGGCCTACTTTTGCTGGGAAATAATCTCTCTCTCTCCTACATACCCTAACCTGAGCCACACTATCCTCGTAAAATCTCTTCACTGCTTTCAGTGACCTACTTCCTATTCCATACATTTACAACATCTGCCACGTTGCCCCCCCCTATCCACCCTATCATACGCCTTTTCCAAATCCATAAATGCCACTAAAGCGCCTTTACCCTTATCTAAATACTGTTCACCTATATGTTTTACTGTAAACACTTGATCTACACAACCCTACCCTTTCTAAAGCCTTCTACTCTCCGTCTTACTCTTAATTCTTCAATAATAACTTTATCATACACTTTATCAAGTATACTCAACAAACTTATCCTCTTATAATTCTTATACACTCTTATGTCCCCTTTGCCTTTATACAAAGGAACTATGCATGCTCTTTGCCAATCCCTAGGTATCTTACCCTCTTCCATACATTTATTAAATAAAAGTACTAACCACTCCAAAACTATATCCCCACCTGCTTTTAACATTTCTATATTTATTCCATCAATCCCAGCTGCTTTAACCCTCTCATTCTACCCACTGTCTCACGAACTCACCCCCACACTCACAACTGGTTCTTCTTCACTCCTACAGGATGGTATTCCTTCTTGCCCTATACACGAAATCACAGCTTCCCTATCTTCATCAATATTTAGCAATTCCTTAAAATATTCCCTCCATCTTCCTACTTCTCCATTTAACAACTTTCCTCTCCTATTTTTAACCATTAAATCCATTTGCTCCCTAGGCTTTCTCAGTTCCAAAACTTCTTGTTTTCAACAAAATTTGTTGATAACACCTCACCCACTCTCTCATTTTCTCTCTTTTTACATTCTTTTACCACTCTCTTAACCTCTTTTTTCTCACCATATACTCCTGCCTCCTCACATCACTTCTACTTTGTTAAAACCTCTCATATGCTAATTATGTCCCACTTACTACTCTTTTACCTCATTCCACCAATCGCTCTTCTTCCCTCCCACACCCACTTTCCTGTAGCCACAAACTTCGGCTGAACACTCTAACACTACATTCTAAACCTACCACATACATCTTCAGCCCTGTTGCCTATACTCTCACTAGCCCATCTATCCTCCAGCAACTGTTTATATCTTACCCTAACTGCTTCCTCTTTTAGTTTATACACCTTCACCTCTCTCTTACTTGTTGCTTCCATTTTCCTTGTATCTCATCTACCTTTTACCCTCACTGTAGCTACAATTAAAAAGTGATCTGATATATCTGTGGCCCCTCTATGAACACGTGCAACCTGTAAACGTAATTATCTTGTATACTTCATCATCCTTTTTTTTACTTAAGTGCGTATTACATATAACCAAACATTAATTATACAACAATAGTTTAGGTTTATTCAAACAAACTAATTTCCTTTATAATTAAAGGCATAGTACACAATCTGAAGCCAGATTTCTATCTGGACTCGTTGGACTGTCGTAAATGTTGTTCTTACACTGGCTGAAGGATACTCGGGACCTGATGCTCCTGCTTACTCTGGTTTGGTTAAACATCATTTACCTAGGTGTTAGGTGGGTCAGCCTCTGAATATACGATCGTTTTCCTCTTGCCTCGTGTTCTAGACTCATTTTCTTTTATCCGACGAAAGGAAATTTCCAACTGAGAAGTGCTAGGTACTTTTCGCTTCAGAATATCGAAGTCTATCATAATGAAGCGTTACGGAGTCGAACGGCATGTTGGTGATAATTGACATGTCATTAATTTTGTAGTTAGTAATTAAGCAAGTACGTTTTTATTCAGGTGCAGGTACACATAACACAGTCACATAAATTATCACACATAGAGCATATGTGTAGATTACCTAGGATAACCCAAAAAAGTCAGGCAAAGTGACTTATTCCAATTGGGGTCCTTTATCGCTAGGTCATTACTAAATATTCGTTTTTTATGAGCTTTATACATACTTCTCTCTACTGCCTTCATTTTCCTGGCCCTGAGCACCTTATTCTCGCTAGAGCCGGTTCCTTGAACTAGTCCACCTACACTTTCTACCCATTTTTGTAACACTGTAAGCTCCTGAAGATCTGTTCATTGCAACACGAAAGGCCTACGGCTATCATTCAACTCCCGTGTGGTATATATATATATATATTTTTTTTCAACAAGTCGGCCGTCTCCCACCGAGGCAGGGTGACCCAAAAAAGAAAGAAAATCCCCAAAAAGAAAATACTTTCATCATCATTCAACACTTTCACCACACTCACACATTATCACTGCTTTTGCAGAGGTGCTCAGAATACAACAGTTTAGAAGCATATACATATAAAGATACACAACATATATATACACAACATATATATATATATATATATAACATATATATATATATACAATATATATATATATATATATATATATATATATATATATATATATATATATATATATATATATGTCGTGCCGAATATGCAAAACTGGTCAATTAGCAAGAACTCATTTAAAATTAAGTCCTTTCTAAAATTTTCTCTTATACGTTTTAAGATATATTTTTTTCATTAATGTTGATGTAAAAATTTATAATTTTGCACAAAAAGGAACTTAGAAAACTTACCTAACCTTATTATAACAAGAACAATTTATTTTAGCCTAACCCAACTAGATATATTTTAGATTTGTTTACAATAATTTAATACTAAACAAACACAGTGAAATATATTTTTTTCGTTAGGGTCAGAATGATTTTGACGAAATTATTGCATACACAAATTTTCACTTGTCCTATATGGCAAGATGAGCGTTGCTATTTAAGCCAAGATCGCAAATTCTGCCTATTCGGCACGACATATATATATATATATATATATATATATATATATATATATATATATATATATATATATATATATATGTCGTGCCGAATATGTAAAACTGGTCAATTAGCAAGAACTCATTTAAAATTAAGTCCTTTCTGAAATTTTCTCCTATACGTTTAAATATAAATTTTTTCCATTAATGTTAATGTAATTTTTTTTAATTTTGCACCAAAAGAATCTTAGAAAACTTACCTAACCTTATTATAACAAGAACAATTTATTTTAGTCTAACCCAACTAAATATATTTTTGATTTGTTTACAATAATTTAATACTAAACAAACCCAGTGAAATATATTTTTTTCGTTAGGTTCAGAATGATTTTGGCGAAATTATTGCATACACAAATTTTCACTTGTCCTATATGGCAAGATGAGCGTTGCTATTTAAGCCAAGATCGCAAGTTCTGCCTATTCGGCACGACATGTATATATATATATATATATATATATATATATATATATATATATATATATATATATATATATATATATATATATATATATATATATATATATATATATGCAATAATATCACAGTAAACAGGTGATTTTAAATTATGCAAAACAACCAGTGTGAAAGAGTAGTGAAATTCCAAGCGCTTTCGTGACTACACACATTGTCAAGGAACTATGAAAGTAATACATCAAAGGAAGGCAATAAAAGGGCTTAGACCACAACTCACAGTCAACTCCCACAGCAAAGAAACACCTGGATTTAATGATAAATTTTACACTCAGAAATTTGGTATGGCAATGGAAAATCCTCTTTCACCTGTTCTTAGTAATCTATACATGGAATTTTTTGAAACAAGGTTGCTTAACACAATCCTCCCTAATAGAGCTAAATGGTTCAGATATGTCGATGATATTTTATGTCTTATGCCCAAGAATATAGATATACACCATTTCCTTGGAAAATTAAATAGCTTAGCTCATTCCATAAACTTTACTGTTGAGTTTGAGGAAAATAACTTATTGCCTTTTATAGATGTTTTAATTATTAAGAGTAATAATGAATTCAAATTTAAAATTTACAGAAAACCCACAAATAACTGTTCCTATGTACACTATTATTCTTCCCATCAAGATAAAGTTAAACTGTCTGTTTTTTCATCAATGTTTTTGAGAGCTTTACGAATTTGTAGTCCAGAGTTCATAGATGAAGAAATATCCAAAGTTTATGAAATAGTCAATGATCTGAAATACCCGAGGAATGTAATTGATAAATCATTTAAAATTGCTAGAAATATTTTTTACATCCCAAAAAGGGACAACCAACCTTATTCAACTAAAAATATGTTGGTTCTCCCTTACCATGAAAACTTGGTTGATATGCCTTCTCTTCTTAAGACTTTTAATATTAAAGTTGTATTTAAAAATCTTGATACAGCAAAAAAAAACTTTTGATAAAGAATTTCCCCCAAAATGCTGACGGATATGTCTATAAGATTCCTTGTAAAATTTGCGATAAAGTTTATTACGGTCAAACTGGTAAAAGTCTCGAACTTAGATTAAAACAACATAAATATAGCACTGGAACTGGACAAGATTCCAATGCTCTATTTATTCATGTGAGAGACTTTAACCATCCAATTGATTTTCAAAAAGTTGAGAAAGTTGTATCAAGCAAGTCCATGGCTGACAGAAATATAATTGAATCTTGTTTCATAAAAAGCAGTTTTGAAAATAATATGAATATTTCCTTAGGTTTGTATAAATTAGATTCATTTATAATTAATAAAATTTGGTTAGAGTTTAATAATACATTGGACAAATAATAAACCTTATTTCTTGGGTAGAATGATTTGTTGGTGGGATGTCGTGAGGACCTGTCTAGTTGGACCATCGGACCTACTGCAGCGTTCCTCCTTTCTTATGAGTCCGGTATTGTCTCACGTCAGGTGTTTCTTTGCTGTGGGAGTTGACTGTGAGGTGTGGTCTAAGACCTTTTATTGCCTTCCTTTGATGTATTACTTTCATAGTTCCTTGACAATGTGAGTAGTCATGAAAGCGCTTGGAATTTCACTACTCTTTCACAGTGGTTGTTTTGCACACACACACACACACACACACACACACACACACACACACACACACACACACACACACATATATATATATATATATATATATATATATATATATATATATATATATATATATATATATATATATATATATATATATATTTATTGTAACCACGAACGAGTGGTATTGATCAATAACAATACTGCGCTAGCCAAGGATTCGACCCCATGTTGTACTGGCCTGCCTCATAGTAAGCGAGAACCATGAGGCAGGCCAGTACAACATGGCTAGCGCAGTGTTGTTATTGATCAATACCACTCGTTCGTGGTTACAATAATATGTAAATACTGCTCGTGAGGCTAGTACACCAAACAGGGATGAGAATGAAATTAGCTTAGAAGCTCCCACACCTCCGTATGCCCTCGGATGGCGGCCCAAGAGCTAGCTGTGTGCTGGCTGCGCCATTCTTGTAGGGTTGGGTGGTCCTGTAGTTTAAAGCGTCATGTGGTTCTCGCTTACCATGAGGCAGGCCAGTACAACATGGGTTCCAATCCCTGGCTAGCGCAGTGTTGTTATTGATATATATATATATATATATATATATATATATATATATATATATATATATATATATATATATATATATATATATATATATATATGATATATATATATATATATATATATATATATATATATATATATATATATATATATATATATATATATAAACACTGATCTCTGGCTGAAGGAGACTCGAACCTTCGAACCTTGGAACAAGGTACGCAGTGCTTTATCAATCTACCCACACTGGACCAATACCTTGGAGTCCAGCTTGCGCTAGACTTTGATCCAAGGCAGCCAGCTTTCAGGGAGAAGGCTTACAGCTTTTCATCTCATCCCCTGCATGCATCAGCCTTACTAGAGATATTAACAATGCAAGGAATTGTTAATATCTCTAGTAAGGCTGATGCATGCAGGGGATGAGATGAAAAACTGTAAGTCTTCTCCCTGAAAGCTGGCTGCCTTGGATCAAAGTCTAGCGCAAGCTGAACTCCAAGGTATTGGTCCAGTGTGGGTAGATTGGTAAAGCACTGCGTACCTTGCTCCAAGGTTCGTAGGTTCGAGTCTCCTTCAGCCAGAGATCAGTGTTTGTGTATAATTCGCCTGCTCTTGCGAATTCCTTGCATATATATATATATATATATATATATATATATATATATATATATATATATATATATATATATAATATCTCGGTCCACAGTAGGATTCGAACCTTCAGATTCTGTATCAGAATACACAGTACTTGATCCACACAGCCAGACTCCAGTCTGGCTGTGTGTATTCCCCTAATTGTGGTTGCAGGGGTCGAGACTCAGCTCCTGTGTGTGTGTTTGTGAGAGAGAGAGAGTACTAAGATATGTCATAAATATATTTACCTGAATATTTTAATGTAAACATATATCTAAAGTTTTTTTCCGTAAATATATAAACATAAATATTTTCTTGTAAATATTAGACATAAATGTAGCACAAAAATCTACGACGTAAATCTTTGACGTAAAGCTGTGTACATAAACATATGAAGTAAACGTAGTTACGCTCTCGGCGAATAATATCGGATCTTAATGTTAGTTGCTTAATATATTATTATATTCCCTGAGAACATTCAATAATCTACGTATTCCATTATAACTGTGTAACGAAAAAGTTGGAACATTAAATTAATAAATGATTTTGCTCTTTCATCATATGCAATATTTGCGGCTTCCACAGAGACCCACATGAAGGATCACTTGGACAAAGAAATATGGATCCCAGGTTATCAGGCAAAAGGGGGGGAGGGTTGGCCTGTATATCGCAGAGTCACTTGTTTGCACAGAACTGCTTAATGCCTCAAATGATGTAGTGGAAGTTTTAGCAGTGAAGATCGAGAACTAAAACCTTGTCATTGTGGTAGTCTACAAGCCTCCGGATGCAACGTCCCAGCAATTCCAAGAACAGCTGTCAAAAATTGACCACTGTCTGAAAAATCTGCCAGCTCGTGCCCCAAACATCTTGCTCCTGGGGGATTTCAACTTGAGGCGCCTAAAAAGGAGGAATATAGCAAATACTGTTGTTGCAGTAATAACACCAGGAGGCAGCTCTGACGAGAACTCACACGCACACGAGCTTTTAAATCTCGGCACAAAATTCAACTTAAACCAGCAAATAATAGAGCCTACTAGACTGGAGAATACACTTGACCTCATCTACACTACCAATGATGATCTGATACGAAATGTCACCATATCAAAATCAATATACTCAGATCACAACATAATCGAGGTTCAGACATGTATGCGCGGAGCCCCAGACTGACATAATAAGAGTAGTCACGAGGGAGCATTCACCAAATTCAACTTCAATAACAAGAACATAAAGTGGGATCAAGTAAATCAAGTCCTAAACGATATAAGCTGGGAAGATAGACTAAGCAACACAGACCCCAACTTATGCCTAGAACAGATTAACTCGGTGGCACTCGATGTATGCTCAAGGCTTATTCCTTTAAGAAAAAGGAGGAGTAGATGTAAAATAAAGAGACAGGCGCTCCCTTTACAGGCGACGGAAAAGAATAACAGAGCGGCTAAAGAGGCCAATATATCTGAAATGCGTAGGGAGTCACTGGTCAGAGAAATAGCAAACATCGAACTTAAGCATTAAGCTAAAGGAATCTTATAGGAGTCAGGAATCGCGGGAAGAGCTAAAAGCCATAAATGAAATCGAAAGAAACCCAAAGTATTTCTTTTCTCATGCCAAATCAAAATCGAGAACAACATCCAGTATTGGGCCCCTACTTAAACAAGATGGGTCCTACACAGATAACAGCAAGGAAATGAGTGAGCTACTCAAGTCCCAATATGACTCAGTTTTTAGCAAGCCGCTAACCAGACTGAGAGTCGAAGATCAAAATTATTTTTTTATGAGAGAGCCACAGAATTTGGTTAACACAAGCTTATCTGATGTTATCCTGATGCCAAATGACTTTGAACAGGCGATAAATGGCATGCCCATGCACTCTGTCCCAGGGCCAGACTCATGGAACTCCGTGTTCATCAAGAACTGCAAGAAGCCCCTATCAGGAGCTTTTACCATCCTATGGAGAGGGAGCATGGACACGGGGGTCGTCCCACAGTTACTAAAAACAACAGACATAGCCCCACTCCACAAAGGGGGCAGTAAAGCAATAGCAAAGAACTACAGACCGATAGCACTAACATCCCATATCATAAAAATCTTTGAAAGGGTCCTAAGAAGCAAGATCGCCACCCACCTAGATACCCATCAATTACACAACCCAGGGCAACATGGGTTTAGAGCAGGTCGCTCCTGTCTGTCTCAGCTACTGGGTCACTACGACAAGGTCCTAGATGCACTAGAAGACAAAAAGAATGCAGATGTAATATGTACAGACTTTGCAAAAGCCTTCGACAAGTGTGACCATGGCGTAACAGCGCACAAAATGCGTGCTAAAGGAATAACAGGAAAAGTTGGTAGATGGATCTATAATTTCCTCACAAACAGAACACAAAGAGTAGTAGTCAACAGAGTAAAGTCTGAGGCGGCTACGGTGAAAAGCTCTGTTCCACAAGGCACAGTACTCGCTCCCATCTTGTTTCTCATCCTCATATGTCACATAGACAAGGATGTCAGCCACAGCACCGTGTCTTCCATTGCAGATGACACCCGAATCTGCATGACAGTGTCTTCCATTGTAGACACTGCAAGTCTCCAGGCGAACATCAACCAAATCTTTCAGTGGGCTGCGGAAAACAATGTGAAGTTCAACGATGAGAAATTTCAATTACTCCGATATGGTAAACATGAGGAAACTAAAACTTCATCAGAGTACAAAACAAATTCCTTCCACAAAATAGAGCGAAAAACCAACGTCAAAGACCTGGGCGTGATCATGTCTGAGGCTTTCACCTTCAAGGACCATAACATTGTATCAATCGCATCTGCTAGAAAAATGACAGGATGAATAATGAGAACCTTCAAAACTAGGGATGCCAAGCCCATGATGACACTCTTCAGGTCGCTTGTTCAATCTAGGCTGGAATATTGCTGCACACTAACAGCACCTTTCAAGGCAAGTAAAATTGCTGACCTAGAAAATGTACAGAGAACCTTCACAGCGCGCATAACGAAGATAAAACACCTCAATCACTGGGAGCGCTTGAATTTCCTGAACCTGTACTCCCTGGAACGCAGGCGGGAGAGATACATGATTATATACACCTGGAAAATCCTAGAGGGACTAGTACCGAACTTGCACACGAAAATCACTCACAACGAAAGCAAAAGACTCGGCAGACGATGTAACATCCCCCCATTGAAAAGCAGGGGTGTCACTAGCACGTTAAGAGACAGTGTCAGGGGCCCGAGACTGTTCAACTGCCTCCCAGCATACATAAGGGGGATTACAACAGACCCCTGGCAGTCTTCAAGCAGGCACTGGACAAACACCTAAAGTCGGTACCTGACCAGCCGGGCTGTGGCTCGTACGTTGGATTGCGTGCAGCCAGCAGTAACAGCCTGGTTGATCAGACTCTGATCCACCAGGAGGCCTGGTCACAGACTGGGCCGCGGGGGCGTTGACCCCAGGAACTCTCTCCAGGTAAACTCCAGGTATATTACACTTTAAAAGTTAGCTGTAAAGTATGTATTGTGTTTCATGTGAGTTTACTGACCCAGTGGTTTAACAGTGTCATCATTGCAGGTAAAATGATATATATGTATGTAATTAGTCTCCCCGATATAATGCGTCAGCTAATTACTTTAGCCGTCTTTAAGAGCAACATTAATATGCTACAGTTGCGAATATACTCACCTTGTTATAAAATACGTGTACTAGTGGTAGACTTTCTCAGCCTGATATTATCATTACCAAGTTCCTAATGTCCAAATCAGTTATTCACATTAAGTAATTCACATTAATTATTAACATTAAGTAATATCTAAAAAAACCCAGATCATTAGCCATAAATCATAGCATATTTAGACATAAGAGAAAATATCCCCATCATTAATGCAGAAAGAGATGCTGGGGTCTCAGGTGAAAATCCTGTGAGAAAGTGGCACACCTGGAGAAAGGAACAATCTACTTGAATTCCCAGAGACTTATAATCATAAAGTCAATATTCTTTGAACACTGTCAAAAACAAACTGATGTGGTTGACTTCAGGAATTGTCAGAGAAATAACTGTTGAAATACAATAGCAGCAAATGAAAGTAAGAAGACTGGATGTAACGTGTCACATGCTGTAAGATCACATCACAAAAATAAAAACAAAATCAAAAGTATAAGCAAACCTAACACCTTACTTAATACACAATGCTCAAACTCCAGACCTAAAACGCAAAGCTCAAACTCCAGACCTAATACAAAAAGCTCAAACTCCAGACCTAATACACAATGCTCAAACTCCAGACCTAAAACGCAAAGCTCAAACTCCAGACCTAATACACAAAGCTCAAACTCCAGACCTAAAACACAAAGCTCAAACTCCAGACCTAAAACACAAAGCTCAAACTCCAGACCTAAAACACAAAGCTAAAACTCCAGACCTAATACACAAAGCTCAAACTCCAGATCTAAAACACAAAGCTCAAACTCCAGACCTAAAACACAAAGCTCAAACTCCAGACCTAAAACACAAAGCTCAAACTCCAGACCTAATACACAAAGCTCAAACTCCAGACCTAAAACACAAAGCTCAAACTCCAGACCTAAATCACAAAGCTCAAACTCCAGACCTAATACACAAAGCTCAAACTCCAGACCTAAAACACAAAGCTCAAACTCCAGACCTAAAACACAAAGCTCAAACTCCAGACCTAATACACAAAGCTCAAACTCCAGACCTAATACACAAAGCTCAAACTCCAGACCTAATACACAAAGCTCAAACTCCAGACCTAAAACACAAAGCTCAAACTCCAGACCTAATACACAAAGCTCAAACTCCAGACCTAATACACAAAGCTCAAACTCCAGACCTAATACAAAAAGCTCAAACTCCAGACCTAATACACAATGCTCAAACTCCAGACCTAATACACAATGCTCAAACTCCAGACCTAATACACAAAGCTCAAATTCAGACCTAATACACAAAGCTCAAACTCCAGACCTAATACACAAAGCTCAAACTTCAGACCTAATACACAAAGCTCAAATTCAGACCTAATACATAAAGCTCAAACTCCAGACCTAATACACAATGCTCAAACTCCAGACCTAATACACAATGCTCAAACTCCAGACCTAATACACAAAGCTCAAATTCAGACCTAATACACAAAGCTCAAACTCCAGACCTAATACACAATGCTCAAACTCCAGACCTAATACACAAAGCTCAAACTCCAGACCTAATACACAATGCTCAAACTCCAGACCTAATACACAATGCTCAAACTCCAGACCTAATACACAAAGCTCAAACTCCAGACCTAATACACAAAGCTCAAACTCCAGACCTAATACACAAAGCTCAAACTTCAGACCTAATACACAAAGCTCAAACTCTATGACCGCGGGTTCTATCCCCGCCCGTGTATGGTTTGTTTACAATCGTGTCATTACGATTTCGTGAGTCATAAGCTCAAATAAAATGAACAGTGTTGTCAGTGAAGGACAAGATAACTCATTGAGAGAGCAAAGTAAGGAATCCTGTAGAGTAATTTTTTGCAACATATGTCCAAGCAATCCTCAGATAAACCGCACCATCATGGAACCCTCGCTTAACAAAATACAACGAAAATTCAGAATGTTTCGTACAAACGATGAGGAACAAAAGTTGGCAGAAAGAATAGATCAGAAAAAGAAACAGTACGTGATTACGACATATAATATTCTCAGACAGGGACAAGGTAGACACAAGCAGTGCGTAGCTCAAGAGGTAACAGAACAAGGAACACGAATATGGAACACCATGCAGAGATGAAAGTTAAAACTTCTCCGTCAGTCGTGTATGGAAAGATTGAAATGACTTGAGAACAATATAGTGCATGCAAAACAATCATTTATGAATTTTATATCAATATATAATAAAGAGAAATCGCGTCAACAAATTCATCGTTAAGAGACGAACCCAAGAACTGGAGCCAAAACCTGCCGTCATTTATCACCTAAGACAGGGTAATTACACTCATTAAAATCCCACCTTTCTTTCTGACCATCTCTCAGGCAGTCAAGCTTCAAATATAGATGCTTTCTCGAACAATTATTTTTTCTTACCAGTGACCCCAGATGTGTGATAGTGACTAGACCTGTGTGCCAGTGACTAGACCTGTGTGCCAGTGACTAGACCTGTGTGCCAGTGGCTAGACCTGTGTGCCAGTGACTAGACCTGTGTGCCAGCGACTAGACCTGTGTGCCAGTGACTAGACCTGTGTGCCAGTGACTAGACCTGTGTGCCAGTGACTAGACCTGTGTGCCAATGACACCACATGTGTGATATGACTAGACCTCTGTGCCAGTGACACCAGATGTGTGTCAGTGACTAGACCTGTGTGACAGTAATCCCAGATCTATGGGTTTACAGCTCAGTCACGTACAAATCACGTGACAAATATTGAGAGGTATGGTGGGTGAAACACAACCCTCACCGGAGTATCCTGGGAGTAGGTCAGGTCAAAGAAGACAACTTGTCTTTCACTCTCAACACAGTTATCGAGGAAGAACATAAACTATATAAACTTTCTCTCCTTGTGGCGACGAGAGACAAGGTAAACTATGAACGCAGTGTGTGGGTGCGTGCGTGCGAGTACGCGCGTTCATGCGCTCAGCTAGAACTGTTTATGAGGATATTTTTGTGTCGGAGTGCGGATGTGTAGGTAGGGCAGGGGAAGGGGGGGAGGACTGTTATGAACGTGACAATATACACGTTATTATTGCCACAAACTCTGCAGGAGCAACACTTATAAAAATGTTGACAAACTTTCAGTTGTCAAGAACCTCTACTCCCTTCAACTCTTAGTTATCAACGACTTCTCCATTCTTCGACTAATAATTATCAACAACCTGTCCTCTCAACTGTCAGTTATTAACAACCTGTCCTCTCAACTGTCAGTTATCAACAATCTTTCCTTTCTTTCAACTGTTACTTATCAACGACCTCTTCTCTCTTTGAACTCTCATTGATCATCAACCTGTCATCTCTTCAACTGTCAGTTATCAACAACCTCTCCTCTCTCGTCTTTTAGTTGGCCAAAACTATCACTCCCTGGGTACTTTTTATCATGCGCAAATCCGTCTCTCTCAGGACTTCATCTGATACCTGTAAGATACTTAGTCTTGACGTTGAGTCCCTCTTCACTAATGTCCCTCTTGATGATGTTCTTAATTTTCTCAGAATGATAGCCAATGAAGGGTTACTTCATCTCCCTCTACCTACTGATGTCCTTTCAAGGTAAATTTTATTCTCTAACCTTTGGTGTCGCTTTGGGGCTCTCCTCTGTCCCGTGTTCTTGCTAGCCTTTATATGGAATACTTCGAAACTCTTCTTATTATTGGTGTGTTCTCTTCTCTCTCGTCCCGCTTTGTAGATGACATCTTTGCTCTTTAGCCCCACGATTCCCATAACAATAAAGATTCTTCCATCAAGTTTAAAAAATGAATGGGTATCCAACTCTTGCTTGATGTACAGTTGCGGAAAGTTTCTATACTCTCTTTGCTGGGGAGAAGTAACATCTGGCAATTCAGACGTAGAAAACATAACAATAAACACTATTTTCATGAATAAATTAACCCGGCTTGTAACAACGATGATAGCTGGTCGACAAAATTGATTGCCGGTACTGTCTGTGAATCTATACAAAAGAAGATTTATGAATTAAGAAATGAATTAATTACCTTTAGATATTATATCCAATATTATAAAATCAAAAAGGTAACCGAATATGTGGAAAGAGAAGTGTTATGATGGCAGGTCCATTATCATTATACATCAGTCACATCTACTCAGGTGAAGGATAATTTTGATGGACGAGTTTGATGATGTGTGAGGCTGCGTCTTCATAATGTCTAGCACAATGTTGGTAATTTGTAATAATTTTCCACTAATCAAGGTGAACACTTTTTATGCTGTCATTTAACAGCATAATAATGAAACTAGCGACACACACATACACACACACACACTCACACTCACACACACTCACACTCACACACACACACACACCCATACTGGAGTATGCAGCACCAGTTTGGAATCCACACCTAGTCAAGCACGTCAAGAAATTAGAGAAAGTGCAAAGGTTTGCAACAAGACTAGTCCCAGAGCTACGGGGATTGTCCTACGAAGAAAGGTTGAGGGAAATCGGCCTGACGACACTGGAGGACAGGAGGGTCAGAGGAGACATGATAACGACATATAAAATACTGCGCGGAATAGACAAGGTGGACAAAGACGGGATGTTCCAGAGAAGGGACACAGACACAAGAGGTCAGAATTGGAAGTTGAAGACTCAGATGAATCAAAGGGATGTTAGGAAGTATTTCTTCAGTCATAGAGTAGTCAGGCCGTGGAATAGCCTAGAAAGTGAAGTAGTGGAGGCGGGAACCATACATAGTTTTAAGGCGAGGTATGATAGAGCTCATGGGGCAGGGAGAGAGAGGACCTAGTAGCAATCAGCGAAGAGGCGGGGCCAGGAGCTGTGACTCGACCCCTGCAACCACAAATAGGTGAGTACACACACACACACACACACACACACACTCACACACACACACACACACACACACACACACACACACACACACACACACACACACACACACACACACCATGCACCAACACGTTAAGGACACTACCAGAGTGAGAGGGGAGGATGAACCAGCAAGATTGGACCTTGTGTTCACCCTGGGCAGCTCAGATATTGAGGACATCAAGTATGAGAGTCCCCTAGGAGCTAGCGACCACGTGGTTCTGTGCTTTGAATACATAGTAGAGCTGCAAGTGGAGAGAATAACAGGAGTTGAATCGGAAAAGCCTGACTATAAAAGAGGGGACTACATAGGGTTGAAGAACTTCCTGCGGGAGGTCCAGTGGGACAGAGAACTGGCAGGAAAGCCAGTAAATGAAATGATGGAATATGTAACAACAAAATGCAAGGAGGCAGTGGAAAGGTTTATTCCCAAGGGCAAAAGTAACAACGGGAAGACCAGAACGAGCCCCTGGTTTACCCGACGGTGTAAGGAGGCAAAAACAAAGTGCAATAGAGAATGGAAAAAGTACAGAAGGCAGAGAACACACGAAAATAGGGAGATCAGTCGCAGAGCCAGGAATGAGTACGCACAGGTAAGGAGGGAGGCCCAGCGACAGTATGAAAATGACATAGCATCGAGAATCAAGACTGACCCGAAACTGTTGTATAGCCACATCAGGAGGAAGGCAACAGTCAAAGACCAGGTGATCAGATTAAGGACAGAAGGTGGAGAACTCACAAGAAATGATCAGGAGGTATGTGAGGAGCTGAACAGGAGATTTAAGAAAGTTTTTACAGTAGAGACAGGAAGGGCTGTGGGAAGACAGCACAGAAGGGAACATCAAGAGGGAATATACCAACAAGTGTTGGATGACATACGAACAACTGAGGAGGAGGTGAAGAAGCTCTTAAGTGACCTTGACACCTCAAAGGCGATGGGACCAGACAACATCTCCCCATGGGTCCTTAGAGAAGGAGCAGAGATGCTGTGCGTGCCTCTAACCACAATCTTCAACACATCCCTTGAAACTGGGCAACTACCTGAGAAATGGAAGACAGCTAATGTAGTCCCCATATTTAAGAAAGGAAACAGAAACGAGGCACTAAACTATAGACCTGTGTCTCTGACATGTATTGTGTGCAAAGTCATGGAGAAGATTATCAGGAGGAGAGTGGTCGAACACCTGGAAAGGAACAAGATTATAAATGAAAACCAGCATGGGTTCATGGAAGGCAAATCTTGTATCACAAACCTCCTGGAGTTTTATGACAAGGTAACAGAAGTAAGACACGAGAGAGAGAGGGGTGGGTAGATTGCGTTTTCCTAGACTGCAAAAAGGCCTTTGAAAGAGTTCCCCACAAGAGATTAGTGCAGAAGCTGGAGGATCAGGCGCACGTAAAAGGGAGGGCACTCCAATGGATAAGAGAATACCTGACAGGGAGGCAGCAACGAGTCATGGTACGTGAAGAGGTATCACAGTGGGCGCCTGTTACGAGCGAGGTCCCACAGGGGTCAGTTCTAGGACCAGTGCTATTTTTGATATATGTGAACGACATGATGGAAGGAATAGACTCTGAAGTGTCCCTGTTTGCAGATGACGTGAAGTTGATGAGAAGAATTAAATCGGACGAGGATAAGGCAGGACTGCAAAGAGACCTGGACAGGCTGGACATGTGGTCCAGCAACTGGCTTCTCGAATTCAATCCAGTCAAATGCAAAGTCATGAAGATTGGAGAGGGGCAAAGAAGACCGCAGACAGAGTATAGGCTAGGTGGACAAAGACTACAGACCTCACTCAGGGAGAAAGACCTTGGGGTGACCATAACACCGAGCACATCACCGGAGGCACACATCAACCAAATAACCGCTGCAGCATATGGGCGCCTGGCAAACCTGAGAATAGTGTTCCGATACCATAGTAAGGAATCGTTCAAGACACTGTACACTGTGTACGTTAGGCCCATACTGGAGTATGCAGCACCAGTCTGGAACCCACACCTGGTCAAGCACGTCAAGAAGTTAGAGAAAGTACAAAGGTTTGCAACAAGGCTAGTCCCAGAGCTCAAGGGAATGTCGTACGAGGAAAGGTTAAGGGAAATCGGACTGACGACACTGGAGGACAGAAGGGTCAGGGGAGACATGATAACGACATACAAGATACTGCGGGGAATAGACAAGGTGGACAGAGATAGGATGTTCCAGAGAGGGGACACAGGGACAAGGGGTCACAACTGGAAGCTGAAGACTCAGACGAGTCACAGGGACGTTAGGAAGTATTTCTTGTCATAGAGTTGTCAGCAAGTGGAATAGCCTAGCAAGTGAAGTAGTGGAGGCAGGAACCATACATAGTTTTAAGAAGAGGTATGACAAAGCTCAGGAAGCAGAGAGAGAGAGGATCCAGTAGCGATCAGTGAAGAGGCGGGGCCAGGAGCTGAGTCTCGACCCCTGCAACCACAATTAGGTGAGTACAATTAGGTGAGTACACACACACACACACACACACACACACATACACACACACACACACACACACACACACACACACACACACACAAACACACACACACACAAACACACACACACACACACACACACACACACACACACACACACACACACACACACACACACACACACACAGACACACACACACAAACACACACACACACACACACACACACACACACACACACACACAGATGTCAGATGTCAGAGATGTCACAGGTGTCAGAGTGGGCACCTGTGACCAGCGGGGTCCCGCAGGGGTCAGTCCTAGGACCAGTGCTGTTTCTGGTATTTGTGAACGACATGACGGAAGGAATAGACTCTGAGGTGTCCCTGTTTGCAGATGACGTGAAGTTGATGAGAAGAATACACTCGATCGAAGACCAGGCAGAACTACAAAGGGATCTGGACAGGCTGCAGAACTGGTCCAGCAATTGGCTCCTGGAGTTCAATCCCAACAAGTGCAAAGTCATGAAGATTGGGGAAGGGCAAAGAAGGCCGCAAACGGAGTACAGTCTAGGGGGTCAGAGACTACAAACCTCACTCAAGGAAAAAGATCTTGGGGTGAGTATAACACCAGGCACATCTCCTGAAGCGCACATCAACCAAATAACTGCTGCAGCATATGGGCGCCTAGCAAACCTCAGAACAGCATTCCGACATCTTAATAAGGAATCGTTCAGGACCCTGTACACCGTATACGTTAGGCCCATATTGGAGTATGCGGCACCAGTTTGGAACCCACACCTAGCCAAGCACGTAAAGAAACTAGAGAAAGTGCAAAGGTTTGCAACAAGACTAGTCCCAGAGCTAAGAGGTATGTCCTACGAGGAGAGGTTAAGGGAAATCAACCTGACGACACTGGAGGACAGGAGAGATAGGGGGGACATGATAACGACATACAAAATACTGAGAGGAATTGACAAGGTGGACAAAAACAGGATGTTCCAGAGATTGGACACAGTAACAAGGGGACACAGTTGGAAGCTAAAGACACAGATGAATCACAGGGATGTTAGGAAGTATTTCTTCAGCCACAGAGTAGTCAGTAAGTGGAATAGTTTGGGAAGCGATGTAGTGGAGGCAGGATCCATACATAGCTTTAAGCAGAGGTACGATAAAGCTCACGGCTCAGGGAGAGTGACCTAGTAGCGATCAGTGAAGAGGCGGGGCCAGGAGCTCGGACTCGACCCCCGCAACCTCAACTAGGTGAGTACACACACACACGCCAGAAACGAGTATGCACAGATAAGGAGGGAGGCCCAGCGACAGTATGAAAACGACATAGCATCGAAAGTCAAATCTGACCCGAAACTGCTGTATAGCCACATTAGGAGGAAGACAACAGTCAAGGACCAGGTGATAAGGCTGAGGAAAGAAGGTGGAGAACTCACAAGAAACGATCAAGTGGTATGTGAGGAGCTCAACACGAGATTTAAGGAAGTATTTACAGTAGAGACAGGAAGGACTCTGGGGGGACAGACCAGATGGGGACACCAGCAAGGAATACACCAACAAGTGTTGGACGACATACATACAGATGAGGAGGAGGTGAAGAAACTGCTAAGGGACATCGATACCTCAAAGGCAATGGGACCGGACAACATCTCCCCGTGGGTCCTTAGAGAGGGAGCAGATATGCTGTGCGTGCCACTTACCACAATCTTCAACACGTCCCTGGAAACTGGGCAACTACCTGAGGTATGGAAGACGGCAAATGTAGTTCCCATTTTTAAAAAAGGAGACAGAAAAGAGGCACTAAACTATAGACCTGTGTCATTGACATGTATAGTATGCAAAATTATGGAGAAGATTATCAGGAGGAGAGTGGTGGAGCACCTGGAATGGAACAAGAGTATAAATGCCAACCAGCACGGATTCACGGAAGGCAAATCCTGTGTCACAAACCTTCTGGAGTTTTATGATAAAATAACAGAAGTAAGACACGAGAGAGAGGGGTGGGTTGATTGCATCTTCTTGGACTGCAAGAAGGCCTTTGACACAGTTCCTCACAAGAGATTAGTGCAGAAGCTAGAGCATCAGGCGCATATAACAGGAAGGGCACTGCAATGGATCAGAGAATACTTGACAGGGAGGCAACAACGAGTCATGGTACGTAATGATGTATCACAGTGGGCACCTGTGACGAGCGGGGTCCCACAGGGGTCGGTTCTAGGACCAGTGCTATTTTTGGTATATGTGAACGACATGATGGAAGGGTTAGACTCAGAAGTGTCCCTGTTTGCAGATGATGTGAAGTTAATGAGGAGAATTAAATCTGATGAGGACCAGGCAGGACTTCAAAGAGACCTGGACAGACTGGACACCTGGTCCAGCAAATGGTTTCTCGAACTTAATCCTGCCAAATGCAAAGTCATGAAGATAGGGGAAGGGCACAGAAGACCACAGAGTATAGGCTAGGTGGCCAAAGACTGCAAACCTCACTCAAGGAGAAAGATCTTGGGGTGAGTATAACACCGAGCATGTCTCCGGAAGCACACATCAATCAGATAACTGCTGCAGCATATGGGCGCCTGGCAAACCTGAGAACAGCATTCCGATACCTTAGTAAGGAATCGTTCAAGACACTGTACACCGTGTATGTCAGGCCCATACTGGAGTATGCAGCACCTGTTTGGAACCCGCACTTGATAAAGCACGTCAAGAATCTAGAGAAAGTACAAAGGTTTGCCACAAGGTTAGTTCCAGAGCTAAGGGGAATGTCCTATGAAGAAAGATTAAGGGAAATCGGCCTGACGACACTGGAGGACAGGAGGGTCAGGGGAGACATGATAACGACATATAAAATACTGCCTGGAATAGACAAGGTGGACAAAGACAGGATGTTCCAGGGAGGGGATACAGAAACAAGAGGCCACAATTGGAAGTTGAAGACACAAATGAGTCAGAGAGATATTAGGAAGTATTTCTTCAGTCATAGAGTTGTAATGCAGTGGAAGAGCCTAGAAAATGACGTAGTGGAGGCAGGAACCATACACAGTTTTAAGACGAGGTTTGATAAAGCTCATGGAGCGGGGAGAGAGAGGGCCCAGTAGCAACCGGTGAAGAGGCGAGGCCAGGAGCTAAGACTCGACCCCTGCAACCACAAATAGGTGAGTACAAATAGGTGAGTACTCACACACACACACACACACACACACTCACACACACATACACACACACACACGCACACTCACACACACACACACACACACACACACAGTCTAGGGGGTCACAGACTACAAACCTCACTCAAGGAAAAAGATCTTGGGGTGAGTATAACACCAGGCACATCTCCTGAAGCGCACATCAACCAAATAACTGCTGCAGCATATGGGCGCCTAGCAAACCTCAAAACAGCATTCCGACATCTTAATAAGGAATCATTCAGGACCCTGTACACCGTGTACGTTAGGCCCATATTGGAGTATGCGGCACCAGTTTGGAACCCACACCTAGCCAAGCACGTGAAGAAACTAGAGAAAGTGCAAAGGTTTGCAACAAGACTAGTCCCAGAGCTAAGAGGTATGTCCTACGAGGAGAGGTTAAGGGAAATCAACCTGACGACACTGGAGGACAGGAGAGATAGGGGGGACATGATAACGACATACAAAATACTGAGAGGAATTGACAAGGTGGACAAAGACAGTATGTTCCAGAGATTGGACACAGTAACAAGGGGACACAGTTGGAAGCTGAAGACACAGATGAATCACAGGGATGTTAGGAAGTATTTCTTCAGCCACAGAGTAGTCAGTAAGTGGAATAGTTTGGGAAGCGATGTAGTGGAGGCAGGATCCATACATAGCTTTAAGCAGAGGTATGATAAAGCTCACGGCTCAGGGAGAGTGACCTAGTAGCGATCAGTGAAGAGGCGGGGCCAGGAGCTCGGACTCGACCCCCGCAACCTCAACTAGGTGAGTACAACTAGGTGAGTACACACACACACACATGCACACACACACACACACACACACACACACACACACACACACACACACACACACACACACACACACACACACACACACACACACACACACACACACACACACACACACGAATAAACATGAGGAATGGCAAGAAAGAATCAATGAGAAGCCCCCAGACATCATAGCAGTTACAGAAACAAAACTCATGGAGACAATAACAGATGCAATCTTCCCACCAGGATACCAGATCATGAGGAAAGATAGAAGGGGCAGGGGGGGAGGTGGGGTTGCTCTGCTCGTAAAAAACAGATGGAAATTCGAGAAAATGGAAGGAATAGATGAGACGGGAGAAAGAGACTACATAGCAGGTACACTTCAGTCTGGGGAACACAAAGTGGTCATTGCAGTGATGTATAATCCACCACAGAACTGCAGGAGGCCAAGAGAGGAATATGAAGAGAGCAACAGAGCAATGGTGGACACACTTGCTGAGGTGGCAAGAAGAGCTCACTCCAGCAGAGCAAAGTTGCTGGTTATGGGGGATTTCAACCACAGGGAGATTGACTGGGAAAACCTGGAGCCACATGGGGGTCCCGAAACATGGAGAGCCAGGATGTTGGACGTGGTGCTGGAAAACCTCATGCACCAACATGTTAAGGAGACTACCAGAGTGAGAGGGGAGGATGAACCAGCAAGATTGGACCTTGTGTTCACCCTGGGCAGCTCAGACATTGAGGACATCAAGTATGAGAGTCCCCTAGGAGCTAGCGACCACGTGGTTCTGTGCTTTGAATACATAGTAGAGCTGCAAGTGGAGAGAATAACAGGAGTAGAATGGGAAAAGCCTGACTATAAAAGAGGGGACTACATAGGGTTGAAGAACTTCCTGCGGGAGGTCCAGTGGGACAGAGAACTGGCAGGAAAGCCAGTAAATGAAATGATGGAATATGTAGCAACAAAATGCAAGGAGGCAGTGGAAAGGTTCATTCCCAAGGGCAACAGTAACAACGGGAAGACCAGAACAAGCCCCTGGTTCACCCGACGGTGTAAGGAGGCAAAAACAAAGTGCAACAGAGAATGGAAAAAGTACAGAAGGCAGAGAACACACGAAAGTAGTCAGATCAGTCGCAGAGCCAGGAATGAGTACGCACAGGTAAGGAGGGAGGCCCAGCGACAGTATAAAAATGACATAGCATCGAGAATCAAGACTGACCCGAAACTGTTGTATAGCCACATCAGGAGGAAGACAAGGTGATCAGATTAAGGACAGAAGGTGGAGAACTCACAAGAAATGATCAGGAGGTATGTGAGGAGCCGAACAGGAGATTTAAGGAAGTTTTTACAGTAGAGACAGGAAGGGCTGTGGGAAGACAGCACAGAAGGGAACATCAAGAGGGAATATACCAACAAGTGTTGGATGACATACGAACAACTGAGGAGGAGGTGAAGAAGCTCTTAAGTGACCTTGACACCTCAAAGGCGATGGGACCGGACAACATCTCCCCATGGGTCCTTAGAGAAGGAGCAGAGATGCTGTGTGTGCCTCTAACCACAATCTTCAACACATCCCTTGAAACTGGGCAACTACCTGAGAAATGGAAGACAGCTAATGTAGTCCCCATATTTAAGAAAGGAAACAGAAACGAGGCACTAAACTATAGACCTGTGTCTCTGACATGTATTGTGTGCAAAGTCATGGAGAAGATTATCAGGAGGAGAGTGGTCGAACACCTGGAAAGGAACAAGATTATAAATGAAAACCAGCATGGGTTCATGGAAGGCAAATCTTGTATCACAAACCTCCTGGAGTTTTATGACAAGGTAACAGAAGTAAGACACGAGAGAGAGGGTTGGGTAGATTGCGTTTTCCTAGACTGCAGGAAGGCCTTTGACACAGTTCCCCACAAGAGATTAGTGCAGAAGCTGGAGGATCAGGCACACGTAAAAGGAAGGGCACTGCAATGGATAAGGGAATACCTGACAGGGAGGCAGCAACGAGTCATGGTACGTGAAGAGGTATCACAGTGGGCGCCTGTTACGAGCGGGGTCCCACAGGGGTCAGTTCTAGGACCAGTGCTATTTTTGATATATGTGAACGACATGATGGAAGGAATAGACTCTGAAGTGTCCCTGTTCGCAGATGACGTGAAGTTGATGAGAAGAATTAAATCGGATGAGGATGAGGCAGGACTGCAAAGAGACCTGGAGAGGCTGGACATGTGATCCAGTAACTGGCTTCTCGAATTCAATCCAGCCAAATGCAAAGTCATGAAGATTGGGGAGGGGCAAAGAAGACCGCAGACAGAGTATAGGCTAGGTGGACAAAGACTACAGACCTCACTCAGGGGTGACCATAACACCAAGCACATCACCGGAGGCACACATCAACCAAATAACCGCTGCAGCATACGGGCGCCTGGCAAACCTGAGAATAGCGTTCCGATACCTTAATAAGGAATCGTTCAAGACACTGTACACTGTGTATGTTAGGCCCATACTGGAGTATGCAGCACCAGTCTGGAACCCACACCTGGTCAAGCACGTCAAGAAGTTAGAGAAAGTACAAAGGTTTGCAACAAGGCTAGTCCCAGAGCTCAAGGGAATGTCGTACGAGGAAAGGTTAAGGGAAATCGGACTGACGACACTGGAGGACAGAAGGGTCAGGGGAGACATGATAACGACATACAAGATACTGCGGGGAATAGACAAGGTGGACAGAGATAGGATGTTCCAGAGAGGGGACACAGGGACAAGGGGTCACAACTGGAAGCTGAAGACTCAGACGAGTCACAGGGACGTCAGGAAGTATTTCTTCAGTCATAGAGTTGTCAGCAAGTGGAATAGCCTAGCAAGTGAATTAGTGGAGGCAGGAACCATACATAGTTTTAAGAAGAGGTATGACAAAGCTCAGGAAGCAGAGAGAGAGAGGATCCAGTAGTGATCAGTGAAGAGGCGGGGCTAGGAGCTGAGTCTCGACCCCTGCAACCACAATTAGGTGAGTACAATTAGGTGAGTACACACACACACACACACACACACACACACACACACACACACACACACACACACACACACACACACACACACACACGCACACACACACACACACACACATACTGGTCACTCACTCCTGCAAGCCATTACCAGAATTAGAGTAGAAATAGCATAGAGGAGAGTGCAAGGAGTAAAGCGGTAGTGAGGGATAACGTCAGACACTTAAGCTGAGACAAGCTAGCTACTTTCTGAATTTTAGAAGTAGAATCGACAAGTGTTACAAGTATCGGTAAGCTTAGAATTACTGGTATCTACCGGTATTTATTAGCCGTATGAATACTTAGAAGTGGGGGCACACACACACACACACACACACACACACACACACACACACACACACACACACACACACACACACACACACACACACACATACACACACACACACATACACACACACACACACACACACATACACACACACACACATACACACACACACACACATACACACACACACATACACACACACACACATACACACACACACACACATACACACACATACACACACACACACACACACACACACACACACACACACACACACACACACACACACACACACAGAGGAGAGGTTTGTACCCAAGGGTAACAGGATTAATGAAAAAGCCAGGATGAGCCCATGGTTTACCCAAAGGTGCAGGGAGGCAAAAACCAAGTGTGCTAGGGAATGGAAGAAATATAGAAGGCAAAAGACCCAGGAGAATAAGGAGAACAGTCGTAGAGCCAGAAACGAATATGCACAGATAAGAAGGGAGGCCCAAAGACAATATGAAAATGACATAGCAGCGAAAGCCAAATCTGACCCGAAACTGTTGTACAGCCACATCAGGAGGAAAACAACAGTCAAGGACCAGGTAATCAGGCTAAGGAAGGAAGGAGGAGAGACAACAAGAAATGACCGTGAAGTATGTGAAGAACTCAACAAGAGATTCAAAGAAGTGTTCACAGAGGAGACAGAAGGGACTCCAGAAAGACGGAGAGGTGGGGCACACCACCAAGTGCTGGACACAGTGCACACAACCGAGGAAGAAGTGAAGAGGCTTCTGAGTGAGCTAGATACCTCAAAGGCAATGGGGCCAGATAACATCTCCCCATGGGTATTGAGAGAGGGAGCAGAGGCGCTATGTGTACCCCTAACAACAATATTCAATACATCTATCGAAACAGGGAGATTGCCTGAGGCATGGAAGACAGCAAATGTAGTCCCAATCTTTAAAAAAGGAGACAGACATGAAGCATTAAACTACAGACCAGTGTCACTGACATGTATAGTATGCAAAATCATGGAGAAGATTATCAGGAGAAGAGTGGTGGAACACCTAGAAAGGAATGATCTCATCAACAGCAGCCAACATGGTTTCAGGGACGGGAAATCCTGTGTCACAAACCTACTGGAGTTCTATGACATGGTGACAGCAGTAAGACAAGAGAGAGAGGGGTGGGTAGATTGCATTTTCTTGGACTGCAAGAAGGCATTTGACACAGTTCCACATAAGAGATTGGTGCAAAAACTGGAGGACCAAGCAGGGATAACAGGGAAGGCACTACAATGGATCAGGGAATACTTGTCAGGAAGACAGCAGCGAGTCATGGTACGTGGCGAGGTGTCAGAGTGGGCACCTGTGACCAGCGGGGTCCCGCAGGGGTCAGTCCTAGGACCAGTGCTGTTTCTGGTATTTGTGAACGACATGACGGAAGGAATAGACTCTGAGGTGTCCCTGTTTGCAGATGACGTGAAGTTGATGAGAAGAATTCACTCGATCGAAGACCAGGCAGAACTACAAAGGGATCTGGACAGGCTGCAGACCTGGTCCAGCGATTGGCTCCTGGAGTTCAATCCCACCAAGTGCAAAGTCATGAAGATTGGGGAAGGGCAAAGAAGGCCGCAGACGGAGTACAGTCTAGGGGGTCAGAGACTACAAACCTCACTCAAGGAAAAAGATCTTGGGGTGAGTATAACACCAGGCACATCTCCTGAAGCGCACATCAACCAAATAACTGCTGCAGCATATGGGCGCCTAGCAAACCTCAGAACAGCATTCCGACATCTTAATAAGGAATCATTCAGGACCCTGTACACCGTGTATGTTAGGCCCATATTGGAGTATGCGGCACCAGTTTGGAACCCACACCTAGCCAAGCACGTGAAGAAACTAGAGAAAGTGCAAAGGTTTGCAACAAGACTAGTCCCAGAGCTAAGAGGTATGTCCTACGAGGAGAGGTTAAGGGAAATCAACCTGACGACACTGGAGGACAGGAGAGATAGGGGGGACATGATAACGACATACAAAATACTGAGAGGAATTGACAAGGTGGACAAAGACAGGATGTTCCAGAGATTGGACACAGTAACAAGGGGACACAGTTGGAAGCTGAAGACACAGATGAATCACAGGGATGTTAGGAAGTATTTCTTCAGCCACAGAGTAGTCAGTAAGTGGAATAGTTTGGGAAGCGATGTAGTGGAGGTAGGATCCATACATAGCTTTAAGCAGAGGTATGATAAAGCTCACGGCTCAGGGAGAGTGACCTAGTAACGATCAGTGAAGAGGCGGGGCCAGGAGCTCGTACTCGACCCCTGCAACCTCAACTAGGTGAGTACAACTAGGTGAGTACACACACACACATACACACACACACATACACACACACACACACACACACACACACACACACACACACACACACACACACACACACACACACACACACACACACACACACACACACACACACACACACACACACACAGTGGGTGCAGACGTGGGTACACAAGGCTCCAAGAACCTTAGTGTTTTTAAGGAGTGCAGTAACTGCTAGCAGTAATCAGTGGTAGTGACAACGTCAGTGAACAATCCTACGAGTGATAACTAAAGTTATTAGTTAAAAAAAAAGTCGAGAGGAAGCCTGAAGTCATTAATATTTCAAAGTGCCAAACCGTTGTGGGTCTACTAGGCGCTGTTGCCACACAGATTCAAACATACAAAGATCAAAGTAAGTGTGGAAGCGGGTGTTCAAGAATTACCAGCGTTTGGTTAACAAGTGAAATGTGGGGCACCATACAGTGAGAGTGAAAAAGTTAATAAGCAAAAGGAGAAAGGAAAAATAAAATATACAACAAGAGAGGGTGGCAGTAATAGGCCTGCTGAGGCAGTGACGTCACAACAAGTTGTGTGCCATTATACATATAAAGTGAAGTGTATATAATGTGAAGTGTATACTATCATAAGTGAAAAGTGAAATCGCGTGAGGAACGCGGTATGTCTGAGCATATATGGTTATAAACATCACGGGTGAAGGATCTCCAAAATAGTGATAGAAGCCTATGTACGACGACTTCGTCATCAGCATCTGGCAACTTGTCATTGCACCACTGCCAACGCAAGTATTACTCATCTATTGTGGTTGCATGTTGCAGGCTCTGGATTCTGGTCTTGCATCACTGTTAGATTCTGGTCACTCACTCCTGCAAGCTATTACCAGAATTAGAGTAGAAATATCATAGATAAAGTGAAGATAGCGTTGACGAGAGTGTGAGGACAGCAGACTAGCGAGGAGTAGAGTAGTATTACTACCAGTAGTTATTAGCAGTATGAATACTTAGGAAGCTAGGAAGTCCCCTCTCAATGTGAACAAGGAATAGGATAATAACCAGCAATAATTGATACTTAAATCCAGAAAGGGCAATAAGTGGAGAGAGTACCATTACTAGGAAAGACAGCTGGGACTAAATTTGAGCCTACACGACAGAGAGGAATAACGGATCTTTCAATCACAACAACCCTACCCCCCCTAACCATCTCTCTCTCTCTCTCTCTCACACACACACACACATAGGTAGACACTCATAGAAGCTTTAGACCCTAGTATCAATTTCCGCTTTTTATAACTCAGAATTACTGGTATGTATTAGCAGTATCTCCCCCTCACACCTCCCCCAAACACACGAACACATACATACACACACATATACACACACATACACACACACATACAGACACACACACACACACACACACACACACACACACACACACACACACACACACACACACACACACACATACACACACGACACTGGAGGACAGGAGGGTCAGGGGAGACATGATAACGACATATAAAATACTGCGTGGAATAGACAAGGTGGACAAGGACAGGATGTTCCAGGGAGGGGACACAGAAACAAGAGGCCACAATTGGAAGTTGAAGACACAAATGAGTCAGAGAGATAGTAGGAAGTATTTCTTCAGTCATAGAGTTGTAAGGCAGTGGAATAGCCTAGAAAATGACGTAGTGGAGGCAGGAACCATACACAGTTTTAAGACGAGGTTTGATAAAGCTCATGGAGCGGGGAGAGAGAGGGTCTAGTAGCAACCGGTGAAGAGGCGGGGCCAGGAGCTAGGACTCGACCCCTGCAACCACAAATAGGTGAGTACAAATAGGTGAGTACACACACACACACACACACACATGCACACACACACACCCATAAGGACCCTGTTATCAAGTAGTCACTTTACCCTCAGCCTTCTTTCCCCTCCCTCCCCTTCTAATCCCATCACACACACACACCTCCCCTGCTTCTAAGGGTCACTCATCCTTCTCTCCCCCTCCCCCCTCCCCCTTAATCCCGTCTCTCTCTCTCTCCCACACATGCACACACACATACACAAGCACACACACATAAGCACATATACACTTAACACAAACATGTACTCCACCTTCCCCTAACCACCTCTCCCCCTCCCCCTAGCCACCTACCCTCCTCCAAACCATCGAACCCCTCCCCCAAACCATCTAACCCCCACCCCCAACTACCTCTCCCCCTCCAATAACCATCCTCCCCCTCCCCTATAACCATCCATCCCCACTCCCCCTATCCATCTATTACCCTCCCACTAACTATCTCTCCCCCTTTCTTCTGTGGAGCAATGGGGCAACCTAGAATTAGGATGAGAACAAGGGGCCCGAAGGACGAATCTAGGAGGGAGGACTGGGAGGCAGAGCTCAAAAAAAAGGGAGGAAGACTGGGGAAGGAGGCTAGAATGAGCTTGCAAGGAAGATGGAGGAGAGGTTAGCAGCAGAATGCAGAAGGTGGAAGCAACATGCCACAGTAGCAGAAACCAAGATAGAGATTAGAAGAGGAGCTGAGACATCTGAAACAGCATAGAGACAAAGATATTACAGAAGTAGCATCAGCAATGGCTACATCAGACAACGGGTCTGAAGGGAGCATGGAAGCTAAACTGTAAGCAGAGGTCCTGTCAAACCCACATGGGGCCAAAACAAAGACAGGGAGCACACTAGGACAGAATGAGAGGTTGGAAGACTTTGAAGGAACTAAGACATGTGCAGAGACCTTACCAGACACTTGGGGGGCCAGGAACAGGTGAGAAGAAAGGAGAAACCAATGAGCATAGGGGCCACAGCTAGGGAAGGGACTGAAGGAAGGAACACTCCATGGGAAGGAACTAAAACACCTCAGAGGATGCAATGGGAGTCACAGAGGGAGGTGGAAAGGGAGAGATCAGTTTTTGTCTATGGGCTAGACGAAGCTAAAGGGGAAACTTATGATGAAAGAAAGCAGGAGGAGAAAAAAGTGACTGAAGGTATCATGAAGGTGATAGGCGAGGGAGACATGACCCAGGTGGCAAATTTTTGGAGAATCGGGTGGTTCACAAAGAAAAGGAATCGGCCTCTCAAAGTAATTTTCAAGGCAGAATCAACCCGGACCATGATCCTGCAGGAGAAAGCACAGCTGAGAGGCAAACAGGAGTTCATGAGTGTTTACCTCTATCGAGACAGAACACAGGAGGAAAGGATGATACTGATAGAGAGAGTGCAAAAACGAAAGGAGGAATGGGAGGAAATGAAAAAGTAGAGCAGAATAACCCAGGAACAAGTGGAAGGACAAGCACACCCCCCAGAAACACCTGCAGAAGGACTCCAGCCACGACACCCCCAAACCAACCATCACACACCGATCCCTCTGTTCCCACCCCCCGCACCACGAACCCTACTCCTACAGCAACCCCCTATGGGAGCTCTTCCTCCACCTCCACTGCAATCCCGCACAGGCCCCCATCAGGGCTCCTGCTCTCCCAACCCCAGTATTCCCCCAGGACCACAGTTACAGTATTAGAATAGAAGTTGAAGGTTTGGTACACAAATGCGGATGGATTAACGAATAAAGATGAGGAATGGCAAGAAAGAATCAATGAGAAGTCCCCAGACATCATAGCAGTTACAGAAACAAAACTCACAGAGACAATAACAGATGCAATCTTCCCACCAGGATACCAGATCATGAGGAAAGATAGAAGGGGCAGAGGGTTAGGAGGGGTTGCTCTGCTCATAAAAAAAATGATGGAAATTCGAGAAAATGGAAGGCATAGACGAGACAGGAGAAAGAGACTACATAGTAGGTACACTTCAGTCTGGGGAGCACAAGGTGGTCATTACAGTGATGTATAATTCACCACAGAACTGTAGGAGGTCAAGAGAGGAATATGAAGAGAGCAACAGAGCAATGGTGGACACACTTGCTGAGGTGGCAAGAAGAGCTCACTTCAGCAGAGCAAAGTTGCTGGTTATGGGGGATTTCAACCACAGGGAGATTGATTGGGAAAACCTGGAGCCACATGGGGGTCCCAAAACATGGAGAGCCAAGATGTTGGATGTGGTGCTGGAAAACCTCATGCACAAACATGATAAGGACACTAAAAGAGTGAGAGGGGAGGACGAACCACCAAGATTGGACCTAGTGTTCACCCTGGGCAGTTCAGACATTGAGGACATCACATATGAGAGTCCTCTAGGAGCTAGTGACCACGTGGTTCTGTGCTTTGAATACATAGTAGAGTTGCAAGTGGAGAGAGTAACAGGGGTTGAATGGGAAAAGCCTGACTATAAAAGAGGGGACTACATAGGGTTGAGGAATTTCCTGCAGGAGGTTCCGTGGGACAGAACTGGCAGGAAAGCCAGTAAATGAAATGATGGAACATGTAACAACAAAATGCAAGGAGGCAGTGGAAAGGTTTATTCCCAAGGTCATCAGAAACAATGGGAAGACCAGAACGAGCCCCTGGTTTACCCGACGGTGTAAGGAGGCAAAAACAAAGTGCAATAGAGAATGGAAAAAGTACAGAAGGCAGAGAACACATGAAAATAGGGAGATTAGTCGCAGAGCCAGGAACGAGTATGCACAGGTAAGGAGGGAGGCCCATCGAAAATCAAGACTGACCCGAAACTGTTGTATAATGACTACTACTACTGCTATGACTACTACTACTATGACTACTACTACTGTGACTACTTCTACTATGACTACTACTACTATGACTACTGCTACTATGACTACTACTACTCTGACTACTACTACTGTGACTACTACTACTGTGACTACTACTACTGTGACTACTACTACTGTGACTACTACTACTGTGACTACTACTACTGTGACTACTACTACTATGACTACTACTACTGTGACTACTACTACTGTGACTGCTACTACTGTGACTACTACTACTGTGACTACTACTACTATGACTACTACTACTATGACGACTACTACTATGACTGCTAGCACTGTGACTACTACTACTGTGACTACTACTGCTACTATGACTACTACTACTGTGACTACTACTGCTACTATGACTACTACTACTGTGACTACTACTACTGTGACTACTACTACTGTGACTACTACTACTATGACTACTACTACTGTGACTACTTCTACTGTGACTACTATTACTGTGACTACTACTACTGTGACTACTACTACTGTGACTACTACTGTGACTATTACTACTGTGACTACAACTACTGTGACTACTACTACTATGACTTCTACTACTGTGACTACTACTACTGTGACTACTACTACTGTGACTACTACTACTATGACTACTACTACTGTGACTACTACTACTATGACTTCTACTACTGTGACTACTACTACTGTGACTACTACTACTGTGACTGCTACTAATGTGACTGCTACTACTGTGACTGCTACTAATGCGACTACTACTGCTAATTCTACTTTTACTACTAATGCTACTACTGCTATTACTTCCATTAATATTACCGGTACTAGTACTTCTACGATTATTACTATTACTAATTCTACTTATAATACTGCTGCTACAAATCTTACTACTACTACTTCCACTCCTACTACAACTACACTTCCACTACTACTACTGTTACTACTACTACTATCACATTTACTACTACTTCTACTATTACTATCACTAACATCTGCTCACGGTGTGCCTGATCAGGAGTCGAGTTCGGTATCAGTCCACAGTACTTGGCTTGAAAATTCTTCTCAGTAAACTCTGGCGAACGGTAAATGCCATCATGTAAGTGAATTTGTTATGGACATCCTGCGAAAGATAAGACTTGGATCCAAGATTAATTTCTACACGAGTGAGGTGTTTTTCATGACAGGATCAATGATGGTCGGTAGTTTCAGTAAGATTAGGAAATTACCCACATTAAAGTCATCGTCCACCTGTACTGACTCTCTGCGTCCTCGCAAAGCCGGGCTCTGAGTCGCAAGGAATTTTATGCAGTGAAGGATTATTATGGTGATATAACACCACTTTTGCTCTTCCTTCATATTCTGTGACTGAAGTTCTGCGTCAGTAACTCTTCTGTTTTCAGCTAAATTTCTTTCCATTTCTTTCCACTGTGTGAAACACTCCCGATGATTCTTAGCGTTGTCATGAACACTAATCATTTTAGGTACTTTCCACTCGATGAATCCATTTCCCTGTTCTATTGAGGATTGATGGTTAAACTGGGAATAGAGTAGACAAAAGATACAAATTGCAGACTTTTTAGAAGGGGAGATAGACCAGCCATGAGTGAGTCACTTCCTCACCATAGCCATGGGTGAGTCACTTCCTCACCATAGCCATGGGTGAGTCACTTCCTCACCATAGCCATGGGTGAGTCACTTCCGCACCATAGCCTTGAGTGAGTCACTTCCGCACCATAGCTATGAGTGAGTCACTTCCGCACCATAGCTATGAGTGAGTCACTTCCGCACCATAGCTATGAGTGAGTCACTTCCGCACCATAGCCTTGAGTGAGTCACTTCCGCACCATAGCTTTGAGTGAGTCACTTCCGCACCATAGCTATGAGTGAGTCACTTCCGCACCATAGCTATGAGTGAGTCACTTCCTCAGCAAAGCCATGAGTGAGACACTTCCTCACCATAGCCATGAGTGAGTCACTTCCGCACCATAGCCATGAGTGAGACATTTCCTCATTATAGCCATGAGTGAGTCACTTCCTTACTATAGCCATGAGTGAGTCACTTTCTCACTATAGCCATGAGTGAGTCACTTCCTCACCATAGCCATGAGTGAGTCACTTCCTCACTATAGCCATGAGTGAGTCACTTTCTCACTATAGCCATGAGTGAGTCACTTCCTCACCATAGCCATGAGTGAGTCACTTCCTCACTATAGCCATGAGTGAGTCACTTCCTCACCATAGCCATGAGTGAGTCACTTCCTCACCATAGCCATGAGTGAGTCACTTCCTCACCATAGCCATGAGTGAGTCACTTCCTCACCATAGCCATGAGTGAGTCACTTCCTCACCATAGCCATGAGTGAGTCACTTCCTCACCATAGCCATGAGTGAGTCACTTCCTCACCATAGCCATGAGTGAGTCACTTCCTCACTATAGCCATGAGTGAGTCACTTCCTCACTATAGCTATGAGTGAGTGACTTCCTCACCATAGCCATGAGTGAGTCACTTCCACACTATATATAGCCATGAGTGAGTCACTTCCTCACCATAGCCATGAGTGAGTCACTTCTTCACCATAGCCATGAGTGAGTCACTTCCTCACTATAGCCATGAGTGAGTCACTTCCTCACTATAGCCAAGAGTGAGTCACTTCCTCACTATAGCCATGAGTGAGTCACTTCCTCACTATAGCCATTTCACAATTTCCTCTTGAACCAAGTTTTGTTCATTGATCGGTTATGTGTTGGTAGGAAAGGTCCCTCACTTTTCTGGAAATACTTCTAACACAGCTTCATTATTTCTCTTCTCACCGTGTCGGGACAGAATTGTTTTTCCGGTATGCTTGTCGAGCTTCAGAAGTCCAGTGTCATGCTATTCAATCACTTATGGTCGAAGATCTTCGACACCATCCAGTTCACTTGGTTCATTGTCGTCAGGCTCAATCTCGTCATATAAATTCTCGTCAATTAATTCATCATCACTATCACCGCCATCGTCTTCTCTTCCTGTCACATCCACTTTCTCTTTGGCAGCCTCACTTTAATCTCGTCATTCTGGCGTTTATCTGACTTTACTTTCTCCTCGGCTTTCGACGCATTTGTACTTGATAAGTTAGTAAAAAAACTATTCAGGTATACACAAATACAGTTAGATAGATTATCATACATAGCAGCATATGTGTAGAGAACCTTAGATAACCCGAAAAAGTCAGACAATGTGACTAATTTCCATTGGGGTCCTTGTGATAAGTATTGCTTATATTTAAAAGTTAAAAACAGGTAAGCATCTTAACTATGTAAGCAGTTACAATGAAAGAAGATATACTAGGGGAGAGGTAAAATTAGGTATTTTCATTGACATTAAAAATAGGATCAGATTATAGTATATATGTCAGGTAAATAAAATGTCACTGTCCTCCCTTTCTGTAGCCTTATTCATGAGGTACATTTTGGCTCTCTTCTTGAACTGACTCATGCTATGACAGGTTCTGACATGTGCAGGCAGCCTATTCCACTCTTTTCTTGCTGTATAGAAAAATGTCTTTGAAGCCTGACCACTGACTCTAGGTACTGCAAAGTTGTTCTCCCTTCCCCTAGTTCTAAAATTGCATTGGTTCCCGGACTTAACAAAATTGGCAGTAAGATAATGGGGACACTGGTTGTGAGCAATTTTATAACGTAATGTAGCTTTAGTTGATTTACTCTGTCGTCAACATTCAGCATATCCAGTTATTGTAATTCATCCTGGCCTACATGCTCTCTTGGATCCAGGTATAAAATGAATCTCACCTTCTTGTTCTGGGTGATTTGTAGCATGTATTGTTTTTGTGTGTGTCAAGGCAGAGTGCCCTGAAGAGCAAGAGTAGTCTATAATATATTGTATGAGAACTAAAGATGGGGTTCTGAGAGCCTCAGTTGGTTAACACTGCGCCTGTTTGTAGAGGAACTTTAGTCTGGCATTCTCTTTCTTTACTACATTATTTCCCTATTAGTTCTCCTGACATGCTTGGTCAAATAAGATGTGGAGAAATTTTCTCCAGGAGGGGGGTATCAGCCCCCTTCAGCCCCTTTCAGCCCTGAGAGACCCAGCCCTCTGAGAAGGGGCAAGCATCTTGTTTACTGCTACAGTAAGTAACTGATCCCAGATGCAGTACCAGTATGTGACGTGGTCAAGCGACCACCACTCCTTGCAAGAGTCCAGTGTTGCAAAGTGTAGTTATAAGAGACAGTCCATCTCTTACCTTAGCAGGACAATTAAGGAAAATCCTGCTCCCACTTTATTACCATGGTAAAGATAGTGTACATTGTTGTCTATGCTTAAGACAGCAAGAATCAAGCATTCTGCTTTGCTTCATGGAGGAAGTTTGGCAAGGAAGCAAAAAGTACTAGGTCAGCTTTCCCTTTATGTTCGAGGGGCACTGCAGCGGCATAGGAGGCTGTGAGGTCAGATTACTTTTCACCCTACTGGGAGTCACACTGACGCCAAAATAACCAACAAAGAACACTGATTCGTGCATTAGTGTGAACAAAGTGTCATAAAACACGATAAACAGTTACAGAGAAGTGTGATCAGCTTCTTTAGTGATAAGATTGTGAACAATAAAGACAAACCTTGTGGAACATAGTGTACCAGTGTGCGTATTCCTAGACTATGGAAGACGTGGACATCCAAGGACGCTTCTATCAAGTCACCGATATCTGTCGAGGGTGTAAAAAACACCATAGCTCACGCTACAAGAGCAAGGTGGGTTGCAGATTTCTTGTAGTACGAGGGACTGCGCAGTTCTTGTGTCGCAAGGAGTTTGTAATCAACCTATAGTCGGCAGTGAGGTGTGGACTTTTGAGTCCACACAAGTAAGTACGTCAGCAATCAGTGAATGAAATATGCTGACATAACACCCCTAGGGGTAATTTATAATCATACCTAATATACTTTATTAAGAAGTGGATGAGACAGCTTCTCAAAACCTCGTCTGCAGGGGCAGCTGTGTGGGCGATAGCTGTCTTATCAGCTAAGTACTCCCAATATTTAATCTTTAACCTTAGCTGGTAAACCATTTCTCAACAGAAGATTCCAGATACTTCACTGAATTTACTGTAATAATAGTTTCCCCATTACACTGGACATTAAAATTATTTACCTTTTCACTTTAAGTTTCGTGCCAGAGTATGACTTCCCGTTTTCCCAAAGTGTAGTGATAATTTGTTGTCTATCAACCATTTGCTACAGGACTCTAGTTCTAGTGATAGTACATTAGCAATGTCTTGTGGGTCTTTACCTGATACTAACAGAGCACTCTCACCTCCGTACAGTAGGCATGTCATTCACGTAACACAGGGATAGTAAAAGACAATTTGTTTCCTGTTGCTCAAGTAGGACTTAAACCAGCCTACAGTACCCATGCCTATAGCTTGCAATTTCTTACATAATATATCGTGGTTGACCTTATCGAAGGCCTTTTGCAAGTTTAAGGTTACTATACCTATGAGATTCCCTAGCAATATTTGAGTTTTCAAGTAGTCATCAAATTTATGATGAAGGTAACGGTTGAATGAGATCTAAAAACCTGACTGGAATGTTTTTGTCATTAAGATACTTAACTTCTTGACAGGATACCGCCTCCTCTAGAATTCTGGACATCACACTAAGTATACTAATAGGCCTATAGTTGCTTACATCAAACCTACTATTATTCTTGAAGACAGGAGTAACTCAGGCCTCCTTGAATCCTCCGGGACAGTATTTGTGGCTATGGACAAATTTATCATGTGCGCAATGGGAATTGGTAATTCAATGGCGCCATCTTTTAGGATGTTATGTGGAATGTTATCGGGACCGGTGCTCTTAGTTGGGTTTAATTACTTTAGTTTTTTTCGTGCGAAGTTATAAGATACACCTACTAGTTGATAACTGTTCGGGGTGACGCCTTTATTAGCGTAATATGTATTAAATTTATCAGAGTCTGTGTTCAGGGTATTTGATGCAACTGGCAGTTTACTTACTAGTTTTGATACGACAGAAATGTAGTATGAATTAAAACAATTAGCCACTTTAGTTGTCTCGTGGCATTCTTCGGTATCAATATTTATCCTTATGTTAGATATAACTGCGCGTTTATGGTTGTACCCCAACTGTTTTAGTTATTGCCAGAGTTTTCTGGGGTTATTCTTGTACTCTTCGATTTTTGGGCAATAGTGCCTTTCCTTTGCTCCTTTTATGAGCCTCTGCTCTCAATCCCTAAATCTCTGGAATTCATTTAGCCCTGCAATATCCTGCCTGTTTATCGTAAATCTTTTTTAGCTACTGGTGCATGAATTTCATATTATCTAATATCTCAGTAGTCATCCAGGGTTCGGTTCTCCGTTTATTCCTAACCTCTTTAACTGGTGCAATATTATCAAGGATAGTAGTGAACATCATTTTGAATTTTTCCCAAGCATCATTTGCGTTCGTGCAACTTGTAATCACTGTGCAATCACGATTTTGTAGCCTATTTACCAGTATTTCTTCACTGTAGTTTCGAGATGTCCTTATTTTAATCGTCCGGTGTAGGCCTGTCCGATCCCTAATGATTTTCCTGGTACAATAAATGATGAAATGATCGTTAAGACTTGTGGTAATGAAGCCTGACTGACTAATGTTGTCAGAGCGATTACAAAGGATGTAAGGATGTGGTCTAATATGTTGGCTGAGAGCTGTGTGATCCGGTTTGGTGCATTAATTAGTTGAGTGTAACTGTTTAATCCCAGAATTTGCTTATACCTGTTACATAGCTCATTATTTTGCTGTTGGAAACAGATGCTGAAGTCTCCCAATATCACTGTCTCAGAATTGCTATCAATTCCGGGCAAGATTCACGAAAAATCCTCTAAAAACTCATCATGGGGTGGGAGGGGGGCGGTAACTAGTTCCTACTAGGAATGGTTTAGTCTTGGGAAGCAGCACCTCAAACCATATAATCTCCGGTTTAATATCATTTAAATCAGGTCATGGGTTATAGGCTAAGTCATTCATTCTTCACTCCCTTTATTCCTTCACAACGAAAACTGTCTTCCTTCCTTTTCCCGAGATCACTGATCGCTATCAGCAACCTAGCAATAGCCTAGAGGCATCTCTAGCAATCACCACTGATTGCTAGTAGATTTCCTTCCCTTCACAAATCCACTACACCCCTCACCTTTCCCCTTCTTCACAAACCCACTTCACCCCTCAGTTCACAATCCCGCTTCTCCCTTTACACTTCTAACCCATTTCCATCCTGGCAGGATAAAAAGTTTTTGTCCATGGCGTTATCCATCCTAGTTGCCGTCACGATCCCATTTAGCGGGGCTGGTATCCTGTTGTTGACAGGTCCTGATCAAGATGTGATGTATCAGCCATGTTTAAATGTTCACTTCCTTCCCGCACCTGGCAATGAGGGAAAAAAACCGTCACTACAGACCTGACAGTTTCCTTGGAGTTTTGCTGTTAGACTTTCTCCTATTTGGCCCTCCCATTGAACACTGGTGATATGGAAGTCAGTTACTTCAGTGTAGTGGAAAACGTCGCTTGCCTGGTCGTACGTCTGGTATTTGAATGCCGGCCGTCCTCTTTTTGTCATATTTGGTCTATTTCGTTGTCGTCACAGTCAGTTTCCTTGTCACTATAGGTTCCTTGTATGTTGGTGCAGCAGTACTTGCAATTAGGCCAACACTGGAGCTTGGACCGGCCCAGGGGACGGCAAAGATATAGCAGCAGCCATTATTGCTGCTGCTGCTTGCTTGCCGCTTGCCTATACTACTCCACCTTCGGATTCTAACAAACTTTTAACATGTGCAGGCGACTCCATGGAACATATTGAATAACTTGTTTCAGGCTTTTCAAAGAAGAGCATGAAGAACTTGCTCGACTTCTTGGCTTCCTCTACCTCCAACTTTCGTCTCTTCCGTCCTTCACCTCCTCTTTCCTTCTTCTTGGTGAAGAAACGTTTCACAATGCTCTGAAATGAGGAAATGTCACTTTTAATAAGAACATTCAGTTTCAGAGATTTTTCACAAAATTCTAAACTTTCTCGCTATTTTGTGCAGGAGGATGGTCTTACTGACAGTTGTCACTGAACACTGGTACTGTTGTGAGGCATGTGGTCATGTAGCTCCCACCACTGTATTTTTACCTAATAATTTATGTAAGTGGTTTAACAATCTAGCCATCCTAGTGCTTCTCACCCATCATAATCAGAGACAGATCATACATCTGAAGAACAATTTTTTTTCACTAACCGAGGATTGTTTGTCTGACTTAAATAGAAACTGTTAGGTGCCCCCCCCCCTTCAAGTGGCGGCTAGAGAACGTGCAATTCCTTAGCTACATCACTAACGAAAAACACCTCTCAGACCCATCATCTCGGGCATCGGCAGTGATCACAGTAAGTTTGCAGAACATCTGCAAAGAGCCTGTACAGTTATTAGGTACCGGTAGACAGTCCCATATCCGGCATTCTGGATCTTAGTTCCCAGATTGGATAGCACCAACTCTAAAAACAAGAAACTGGCAAGTTTTGATATTACGTTACTCTTAACAAGGGTACTCATCGACCAAGTCATGAACTTATGATGCAACCAGATATTTCCAAATCGATATGCACTTACCCACCCCGGACTTCATCGATCTAGTGGAAGCCAGTATCGGCCTCCATCGCTTTTCCGTTGGTTAACTGCAGAGCAGACATATATTTAATATGAATATGGTGTCACCTCTAAGTGCCTCATTTACCAAGACCACTTAATAAAAGAAAACCTAAACGACATCATACCACAACACACCACTTGGCTAAGGTATATCAACGACATTTTGGTGGTGGTACCTAAGTGCTTCATCCAGCAATACTTTTGAGACCAACTCAACCAAGTTGACATTTACGAAATTTACTTAGAGGGAGAAACAAATAACACGTTACAGTATCTTGGACGTCTTACTCATCAGGTAAAAAGATGGGATTAAACGAACTGTTTACAGGACATCCACTAATAAAAATGACCTATTCACATCATGATCTAAAAGCCAAGAAAGGGGCCAATAACGGTTTCTTCCTTCGGGCACTTAAAGTCTGTAGCAATGATCTGAAAGGTGAGCATCACTACATAGAGAGAACTTTCACTGACTTAAATTCACTCCCCACATAATATTTAACCATAAACCAATGTCTGACACAATACTGCCAGAATTCAAAGTAACACAGAATGCAGTCATCTTACCCACTATCACCACTGTCCCCACAGTCACCACTGTCAACACAATCACCATTGTCCCCACAGTCACCACTGTCACTACAGTCTCTTCAATTCTGCGTAAACCCAACAACGAAGTATTTGTCATTATTTCCAAGACAATCAAATATCATGAAATCCTCCACATCCAATACCGCCCCCAGAGACGTGGGTTTTACGGTATTCCCTGTGAGGGATGCGATTAGACCTACATTGTAAAAACCGCCGAAAGTCTTCCCACAGGAACACAAGTATACATGCAGAGTTGACAACAGCAATATTGCTTGCGTACAACATAGAAACAAGCACACTTGCATCATGGCATAGAATACAGCTGCAATGTTATACTTGAAAATTAAAGAAATAAATGCAGGTGTCTGGAATCTTCAACTATCAAGCTATCGAACACCATTAATAAACATAAGTGACATACCTTGGCCACCCCAATTACCCACCGTTAAAGAAGCATTGATCATAACAGTGTTTTCTATGTACATGATGAAAAAAACCCAATCCCCACCCCCTAAATTAACTTAGCTGATTTTTGGAGGGTTAGGCCCTAGCTCTAGAGTCTGCGTCTTAAAATTTGTTAACATGGCATATTAATCTTTCAATCCGGTCTCACAACTTTGTTCATCAGTGGCGAATTTATGTTATTTTTCAAGATTCATTTAGTATTTTCAGGCGAGGGCCTCACACTGGTGCTGCATATTCTGGAAGTGGTCTGACGTATGTATAAAATAAGACTGCAACATTAAGGTTCTTGGAATCGTTCTTATGCTTGCCATCAGAAAGTGCACACTAACATGAGAGTAAAGTAAAAGGACACAAGTGCAACTAATGTGACATTTATTGTGGCAACGTTTCGCTCTCCAGGAGCTTTATCAAGCTTGATAAAGGCTTGATAAAGCTCCTGGAGAGCGAAACGTTGCCACAATAAATGTCACATTAGTTGCACTTGTGTCCTTTTACTTTACATATTGTCGGTAATTCTACCAACTTTATTACAACATGAGAGTAGCAAATACAGAAGAAGCGACCTGGATGACGAACCCCAACATACCAGTCGCAGACAGATGTTCTAACCTTGGGAAACTGAGGATAAAGAATCAACTGCTAGTATACGGAACGCAGCACTTGTTTTCCTGTTTGTGTGCCTCGGGAAATAAGTCATCTATGGATAAGTATGACACATTTGCAACAGTTAGGTATCGTATTTCCGAAACGGTTCTCCTATCCAGCAGCCTTGATCAGTTCAATACAGAGATTCTAAATATGAAGACAGCAGAAGCAGTGGAGAGGTAAAGATGATGTGATGAAGCCTGCTATGTAGGCGAAATGTTTCGGAATAAGGATACCTAACTGTTGCACACGTGTTTTATCTACTTGTCAGTACTGTATGCCTTTATTGTCATTCACAAGTCATAACGTTTTTTTTATTCATCTTACATGGGATACTAGGCAAGGGTACTGGTTTTTCGCGAATTATGTCTCGAACGTATGATGTATCCTAATTTTTATTGCTTTTACCATGGAGAAGAGCTAAACCGGTAGAGGTCATTGGGCCTGGGGACCGGAATATAATCAAGTTTGATCTGTGAATCACGGGCTCCTACACCGGCAGCAAGAACAGCCCATTCTCGCACCAAGAGAAATAACCCTCAACCATTCTCCGATTTTTATTCTTTCTCCTTCACCTCGTTGCCAAACGTATCACTGCATGTTTTATAGGTTTAAGTGGTCTAACATATCCCATTCCAGTTAGCTGAATCTAAGTTAAAACAAAGATTTGCAGAAAAACAGTAAATGTGGAATGGTTGACGTTGAGCAAAACGACAACCATTGACGTTATACAATGAAAATGTGTTGTGAACGTTGGAGTATTTAAGGGGTCTCTTAGCCTTCGTCGTGTTTACATGTGAACTGGAGTAGTATTAGTTACCCTCTTCTCCCATACATACGTCCAGGATTCATCACACTTGCTCACCCCTTTCTCATTCAAGTTCCTCTGTCATCTCCTATGCTCAGTTTAGGCTGTAGCTTCTGTTTATATTTACCTAGTCGTCCCTGGTTCCCCTCTCTTCTTGTGAATTTAAATCTCTCATGGTAGTTTGATTCCTTCAGTTCCAGTATCATTTTTTGCTGCGACGCTGTTTGATCCTTACTAGTTTAATATATATATATATATATATATATATATATATATATATATATATATATATATATATATATATATATATATATATATATATATATATATATATATATATATATATATATATATATATATATATATATATATATATATATATATATATATATATATATATATATATATATGCAATAAGATCACAGTAAACAGGTGATTTCAGAATATGCAAAACAACCACTCTGAAAGAATAGAGAAATTCCCTATTCTTTCAGAGTGGTTGTTTTGCATATATATATATATATATATATATATATATATATATATATATATATATATATATATATATATATATATATATATATATATATATATATATATGCAAAACATATATATATATATATGCATATATATATATATATATATATATATATTTAACAACTCGCAAACAGGAGAAATTATTTACAAACATTGTCTCTACGTCCACAGCAGGACTCGAACCTGCTAACTCTGTATCAGAGTCCACAGTACTTTACCTCGGAGCTAGACCCGCGATAAGTATGGGCGCTTAGCCGAAGCTAAGCGATGTTTCCCCATACCCCGGGCACCAAGCTCGTTTTGAAAGTTATTCCATCGAATCCTGCCACATGCAGTGGACAACGAAAGAGATTTGAAATGCTTAACAATTTGCACGCAGGCATCGCTTAGCTTCGGCTAAGCGCCTATACTTATCTTGGGTCTAGTTCCGTGGTAAAGTACTGTGGACTCTGATACAGAGTTAGCAGGTTCGAGTCCTGCTGTGGACGTAGAGACTATATATATATAAATATATATATATATATATATATATATATATATATATATATATATATATATATATATATATATATATATATATATATATACATATATATTCTTTTTTTTAATAGGATGGAGTCCACCTCTGGGATGGTTAAATGTTCGTGGATGTAGTGCGGATGATAAGAAAGAGACGATTGCTGATGTTATGAATGAAAAGAAGTTGGATGTCCTGGCCCTAAGCGAAACAAAGCTGAAAAGGGTAAGCGAGTTTCAGTGGGGAGGAATAAAAAGGGGATTAAGTCAGGAGTAGCTGAGAGAGTTGAGCTAAGGCAGGGGTAATGTTAAGTGAGTGTGTAGGAACTTTTGTACCAAGTGAGAGAGTAATTGTGGTAGTGAACCTAAATGCTAAAGTAGGAGAAACATTTAGAGAGGGTGTGGTAGGTAAGTTTGGGGTGCCAGGTGTAAATGATAATGGGAGCCCTTTGATTGAACTTTGTACAGAAAGGAGTTTAGTTATAAGTAATACGTATTTTAAGAAAAAGAGGATAAGCAAGCATACAAGATATGATGTAGGGCGTAATGACAATAGTTTGTTGGACTATGTATTGGTAGATAAAAGACTGTTGAGTAGACTTCAGGATGTACATGTTTATAGAGGGGCCACAGATGTATCAGATCACTTTCTAGTTGTAGCTACAGTGAGAGTAAAAGGTAGATGGGATACAAGGAAAATAGAAGCAGCAAGTAAAAGAGAGGTGAAGGTGTATAAACTAAAAGAGGAGGCAGTTAGGGTAAGATATAAACAACTATTGGAGGATAGATAGGCTAGCAATGGGGTCGAAGATGTATGGGGTAGGTTTAAGAATATAGTGTTAGAGTGTTCAGCAGAAGTCTGTGGTCACAGGAAAGTGGGTGCGGGAGGGAAGAAGAGCGATTGGTGGAATGATGAGGTAAAGAGATTAATAAGGGAGAAAAAGTTAGCATATGAGAAGTTTTTACAAAGTAGAAGTGATGCAAGGAGGGAAGAATATATGGGGAGAAAAAGAGAGGTTAAGAGAGTGGTGCCGCAATGTAAAAAGAGAGCTAATGAGAGAATGGGTGAGATGTTATCAACAAATTTTGTTGAAAATAAGAAAAAGTTTTGGAGTGAGATTAATAAGTTGAGGAAGCCTATGGAACAAATAGATTTCACAGTTAAAAATAGGAGAGTAGAGTTGTTAAATGGAGAGTTAGAGGTATCGGGAAGATGGAGGGAATATTTTGAGGAATTGTTAAATGTTGATGAAGATAGGGAGGCTGTGATTTCGTGTATAGGGTAAGGAGGAATAACATCTTGTAGAAGTGAGGTAGAGCCAGTTGTGAGTGTGGGGGAAGTTCGTGAGGCAGTGGGCAGAATGAAAGGGGGTAAGGCAGCTGGGATTGGTGGGATCAAGATAGAAATGTTAAAAGCAGGAGGGGATACAGTTATGGAGTGGTTGGTGCTATTATTTAATAAATGTATGGAAGAGGGTAAAGTACCTAGGGATTGGCAGAGAGCATGCATAGTTCCTTTGTATAAAGACAAAGGGGATAAAAGAGAGTGCAAAAATTAGAGGGGAATAAGTCTGTTGAGTATACCTGGTAAAGTGTATGGTAGAGTTATTACTAAAAGAATTAAGAGTAAGACGGAGAGTAGGATAGCAGATGAACAAGGAGGCTTTAGGAAAGGTAGAGGGTGTGCAGACCAAGTGTTTACAGTGAAACATATATGAGAACAGTATTTAGACAAGAGTAAAGACGTTTTTGTGGCATTTATGGATTTGGAAAAGGCGTATGACAGGGTGGATAGGGGTCCAATGTGGCAGATGTCACAGGTGTATGGTATAGGAGGTAGGCTACTGAAAACAGTGAAGAGTTTTTACAAGGATAGTGAGGCTCAGGTTAGGGTATGTAGGAGAGAGGAAAATTATGTCCCAGTAAAATTAGGCCTCTGATAAGGATGTGTGATGTCACCGTGGTTGTTCAATATATTTATAGATGGGGTTATAAGGGAAGTGAATGTTAGAGTCTTGACAAGAGGTGTGGAGTTAAAAGATAAAGAATCAAACACAAAGTGGGAGTTGTTACAGTTGCTCTTTGCTGATGACACTGTGCTTTTGGGAGATTCTGAAGAGAAGTTACTGAGGGTGGATGAATTTGGTAGGATATGTACAAGAAGAAAATTAAAACTAAATATAGCAAAGAGTAAGGTCATGAGGATAACAAAAAATTAGGTGACGAAAGATTGGATATCAGATTGGAGGGAGAGAGTATGGAGTAGGTGAATGTATTCAGATATTTAGGAGTGGACGTGCCAGCAGATGGGTCTATGAAGGATGAAGTGAATCATAGAATTGATGAGGTGAAAAGGGTGAGTGGTGCACTTAGGAGTCTGTGGAGACAAAGAAGTTTGTCCGTGGAAGCAAAGAGGGGAATGTATGAGAATATAGTTGTACCAACGCTCTTGTATGGGTGTGAAGCATGGGTGATGAACGTTGCAACGAGGAGGAGGCTGGAGGCTGGAGGCAGTGGAGACGTCTTGTCTGAGGGCAATGTGTGGTGTAAATATAATGCAGAGAATTAGTAGTTTGGAAATTAGGAGGTGTGGGATTACCAAAACTATTATCCAGAGGGCTGAGGAGGAGTTGTTGAGGTGGTTCGGACATGTGGAGAGAATGGAGCAAAACAAAATGACTTCGAGAGTGTATAAATCTGTAGTGGAGGGAAGGCGGGGTAGGGGTTGGCCTACTAAGGGTTGGAGGGAGGGGGTAAAGGAGGTTTTGTGTGCGAGGGGCTTGGACTTCCAGCAAGCGTGCGTGAACGTATTTGAAAGGAGTGAATGGAGACAAAGGGTTTTTAATACTTGACGTGCTGTTGGAGTGTGAGCAAAGTAACATTTATGAATGGATTCAGGGAAACCGGCAGGCCGGACTTGAGTCCTGGAGATGGGAAGTACAGTGCCTGCACTCTGAAGGAGGGGTGTTAATGTTGCAGTTTTATAACTGTAGTGTAAAGCACCCCTATGGCAAGACAGTGATGGACTGAATGATGAAAGTTTTTCTTTTTTCGGGCCACCACCCTGCCTTGGTGGGAATCAGCCGATGTGTTAATTATATATATATATATATATATATATATATATATATATATATATATATATATATATATATATATATATATATATATATATATATATATATATATATATATATATATATATATATATATATATATATATATATATATATATATATATATATATATATATATATATATATATATATATATATACATATATATATGCAATAAGATCACTGTAAACAGGTGATTTCAGAATATGCAAAACAACCACTCTGAAAGAATAGAGAAATTCCAAGCACTTTCGTGACTACTCACATTATCAAGGAACTATGAAAGTAAAGCATCCATATATATATATATATATATATATATATATATATATATATATATATATATATATATATATATATATATATATATATATATATAGAGCAACTTTTATACCACATATTTTAGATGTCAATTGATACAATGTGATTTTGATGATAATATTCAACTATTAATGTATTTTCACAGTGAGGACCACTGTATTAACATCTATAGATGAATATTATAATAGCGTAGTCCAGTCCACATTCACATTGATGATGACATCTTTTACGGCAGTTGAACATCGCTAAATGTATGGAATCATCTGGAGCCGGAGGTTTGATTGTGTATATTGCCCTAAGTCCCACTCCATATTTCAACCACTCCCACGTGACTAGCAAGAAAGTTTACAAGCCAATTTCTCACTTGAAGGAAAGCTCTTAAAGTGTAAATGAACTGCACCAGATGTCGGTGGAAATATGTACAGGTCAAACCTTGATTTTAATGACACCCTAAATACTGTATTTATAGAAGGAATCAGTTGTGTGAGCTCCGTACATAGGAAGGACTTCGGCTTCGCCAGCATTAACCAGGTTAACTGCTGATGCTTCTTGATTATACTAAAAACATACTGTGAGACGTAAGTATTGACTATATTTCAGCATTTGAAGTGATTTTTTTGCCTTGCCTTCGACATAAAGAACTAACGTGTCACAATCTGTAACTGATTCAAGGAAAACAAGTTGCTGGCAGAGGTGTCTGAGATTTGCATACAAACTGGCAATATAACGAATATTGTTGGGACTGTGAGCTTTACCAGGCTTCATAAAGATTATTTCGGTCAACAGCTTTGAAAACGAACTGAAGAAGTAAATATGTATTATTACCCACTACTACAATTTTCTGTCTTTCAGTCTCTAGTTTGCAGTCAATTTTAACCATTAATGTAGCAGTAGCATCACTGGGTTGATGAGCCATTATGCCAGAAGACTGGAGGTGTTTCTTCAGTTTATTAATCAGCCGTGTCTTATTAGATTTGTTTTCTTTAGTTGCTACGTTAACAGAGACGTGTTTGGAAGTTCGGTGCTTTTGCTTCTAAATTTTGAATGTACCGTTGCCTGTACAACATATCAGAATTTGTTGGGTAAAAAATAACATATGCAACTAATGCAACAGTATTAGTTGTCCCATTATTTGTATGAACATTTAGGAGATCCTGGTACGTACACTACTAGTCGAGGCTACACTGTGAAGGTGATCATCATCCACGACACAGAGGCAGTCTTGTGAACCTGCGTCTTGCCAAGGTCTGCTTGAGTCAAGCAGAGTTGAGAGTACTACCTTGTTTCCTTGTCATCAAAAATTCATCAAAGAGTAAAGTGTGTTTAGAGGCTACCTCACAGGTTATGTAACTAGCCACTGGGTCGTCTTTTTGCATTACGCATGTTATTCTGCTGAATGGTTATTGCTAACTGAGTATGATAACTTCCTGATAAACTTTAACTGCACACGTCATCAGTGCCGGTGAACGTACTTTGTTCTGCTTTTTCAGTTTCGAATGTAAATCTAAAAATTTCTTACCGTCCATAGAACACATTTCTTCCAAAAGCTTAACAGCTACTGTAGATAAATGATTCAGAAAACCGACAAATGTTGTAACTCTATAACAGTTGGGTGAATCATCAGCAGCTATTTCTGTTCCTATAGAGACCACCATTCAATGATTCTGGCAGTGGAGAAAGAGATCGTAACCAGCTCGCCAACATTTGTAAATATTTTTTCCAGCACGAATCTGGCTCAATTCCCTTAATTCAATTTGCAGATCTGTTGCGGAGAAGACACCGGAAAATTTGTCTACAGCTCCAGTTAGCTGTGTCCAGGCTGGTATTGCTTGCATTCACTGGGTGAACGGTTTCTGTAATACATCTGTCATGAGCGAGCCCTCCAGAGAATATTTTCAATTCGTCAGCAGCTGTTCTATGATCACATCCCTCTACGTCCCTGACCTGTATCGTTCTTTACTATATTTACTACTTACGGTGAAAAAAAGGCCTTGCTTAGTCAGCCGTTCATATTCCTTCTCTGGTATTGAATTAGAAAGTTCAGACACCTACCATAAACAGAGTTGTGCTTACCTGGTACAGGTAAATGTCATGGTGATGTAAATGCAGAACCATTTGAAGTGGACTTTTTTTAGGACTTCCACATCAGTTTCATGAGTGAGGAAGCAGTTAGAGACTCAGGATTGCAGTGCGTTCATCATTCGTATCAAGCATATTTTTTATTAGAGTAGCTTGTGTAAGAAAATGTGCTCAAAGTGTACGAACATAAGCGTTACCAGACATCATGTGGCTTACATTTGACTGAGCATAAATCGTAGCCCAAGTTCTTCAAGTCCACTACCATTCATTATGATATTTACCCGCTTTCATGTAGGACATGTGGAGATTAACTCCACTCAGATGAAGGAACACTCGTCAGAGTGAACTTTTCTCACTCTCTACTGCTACATGTTGAACGCTTACAGATAGGCTGGTCAAAAGTATCCACACAGTGGAACTGTTGCTAGGATTGACTGTTTTTCTGACTGCATATATAATTGCTGTTTTTCTTTTTACAAATTTCCAGGAAGGAGACTGCCATAACTTGAGAGGTTCCACAGTGATTGTTTCCCGTTTCAAGCAGAAATTTTGCAAGCACTCAGTTAACTTCCAAACAACCACAATGTATCCACTTGTTCACAGCAAACTCCACAGTTTCTCGCTAAAGTGTCACACAAACAATGCTTGTCTTTGTTGTGGTATTTTGCAAACCAGATGATTTTCCTGGTTTCATGAATATCATTAGTGGAATTGTTGCTCCAATCATCGCGTTCATCACACAACCTAGTTAGTATCTCCAAGTAAACTGTAGATTTTTATAAGCGTCTATTATGTAGTCATATTGCAATAGTTCACACACGTATAGATGAACACACACACACACACACACACACACACACACACACACACACACACACACACACACACACACACATATATATATATATATATATATATATATATATATAGATAGATAGATAGATAGATAGATAGATAGATAGATAGATGTATAGATAAGAGACCTGGACAGGCTGGTCGCGTGGTCCAGCAACTGGCTCCCCGAATTTAACCCCGCCAAATGCAGTCATGAAAATCGGCGAAGGGCAAAGAAGACCGCAGACAAAGTATAGGCTAGGTGGCCAAAGACTGCAAACTTCACTGAAGGAGAAAGATCTTGGGGTGAGTATAATACCGATCACGTCTCCGGAAGCACACGACAACCAGATAACTGGTGCAGCATATGGGCGCCTGGCAAACCTGAGAATAGCGTTCCAATACCTCATTAAGGAATCGTTCAGGACTTTTTACACCGTGTACGTCATGCCCATACTGGAGTATGCAGCACCAGTTTAGAACCCACTCCTGGTCAAGCATGTCAGGAAATTAGAGAAAGTGCAAAGGTTTGCTACAAGACTAGTTCCAGTGATAAGGAGAATGTCCTACGAAGAAAGGTTAAGGGAAATCGGCCTGACGACACTGGAGGACAGGACAGTTAGGAGAGACATGATAACGACATGCAAAATACTGCGAGGTATAGATAAGGTGGACAGAGACAGGATGTTCCAGAGATGGGACACAGAAACAAGGGGTCACAATTGGAAGCTGAAGACTCAGATGAGTCAAAGGGATGTTAGGAAGTATTTATTCAGTCATAGAGTTGTCAGAAAGTGGAATAGTCTGGAAAGTGACGTAGTGGAGGCAAGAACTATACATAGTTTTAAGACGAAGCATGATAAATCTCATGGAGCAGGGAGAGAGAGGACCTAGTAGCGACCAGTGAAGAGGCGGGGCCAGGAGCTGAGTATCGACCCCTGCAACCACAAATATGGGAGTACACACACACACACAGACAAGTCACCTTCATTAACTCAACTACAAAACACGTTCACTAGTTTATCAACGAGGAATTTACATTTATGATAATTACGGAATTATGAAGTATTTATTACAGTAATAAATGGAGAGAACAAAAGATGGAAAAATGTTGAAAACTCGACTAAAAATGCGAGAAAGAAATGTACATAATAATAATGCTGCTTTCACAACATTTACTTAATACCAAAACAATTATTATTTTCCAGCTGAAATAAAAATAGCTGGAGAATTGGAGGGGGAGGGGGAAGGGGAGGGGATAGGAAGGAAAGGGAAGGGGGTGAGAGGGAAGGAAAGGGGTAATATGGAAATAGAAGAGGGTGATGTAGAGAAGGAGAAAGATAGTACAGAAAGGGAATGGAGGAGGGGGGAAGGAGAGGGGGAACGAAGGAAAGGGAAGGGGAGAGAGAGAGCAGGAGAGGGATAGGAAGGAAAGACAAGAAGCAGAGGGATAGTAATGAAATGGAAGGGGGAAGGTTGAAAAGGAAAAGGAAAGGCAGGAGGGAGAGTGAAGGATAGAAGGGGCCGAAGGATAACTACTTACTCGTCATGGTTGTGGTCCCTGACGTAATTATGCTAAAATGAAGCCCTGAACCCTCGCGAGGCTGCCGGAAACCTTCATGATGCTCCGGAAGCAAGCTTGTTCTCGCCTTCTTATGTCTGCGGGGGTCAAGTCACTGCTTCTGACTCGGGGATGAACGAAAGTTTGTACTCACTAAGTAATATTTATAGCGTTCCAGTAAATACTGGGCGTTGTTCCCTTTACCCGCGAGCAATAGGCTGTGTTGAGTTATATATATATATATATATATATATATATATATATATATATATATATATATATATATATATATATATATATATATATATATAATGTCGTGCCGAATATGTAAAACTGGTCAATTAGCAAGAACTCATTTAAAATTAAGTCCTTTCTAAAATGTTCTCTTATACGTTTAAAGATATATTTTTTTCATTAATGTTAATGCAAAAATTTATAATTTTGCACCAAAAGAATCTTAGAAAACTTACCTAACCTTATTATAACAAGAACAATTTATTTTAGCCTAACCCAACTAAATATATTTTAGATTTGTTTACAATAATTTAATACTAAACAAACACAGTGAAATATATTTTTTTCTTTAGGTTCAGAAAGATTTTGGCGAAATTATTGCATACACAAATTTTCACTTGTCCTATATGGCAAGATGAGCGTTGCTATTTAAGCCAAGATCGCAAGTTCTGCCTATTCGGCACGACATATATATATATATATATATATATATATATACATATATATATATATATATATATATATATATATATATATATATATATATAAATATATATATATATATATATATATATATATATATATATATATATATATATATATATATATATATATATATATATATATATATATATATATATATGTCGTGCCGAATATGTAAAACTGGTCAATGAAAGCAGAAACAGAAAGCAGTACAGCTTGCTCCCCGCTTCAATGAGGCCAAACCAGAACAATTTTTCGAAGTTTTCGAAAATCAGGCTCGAGCCTTGAGGTGGCAGGAACAGGATTGGGCATCGTTGGTTCACACAGCATTGTTTGGTAAGGTACAGAAATTTACGTGTTGCCGAGAATGTCAGCAAGTAGGGAAACTTGGATATTCCATTAAACCTGCACCTCTCCACCCTATACCTGCTGATGGAGAACCTTTTGCAAATTTAATTATAGATTGTGTAGGTCCACTACCTAGGTCAAAGTCGGGAAATCAGTACTTATTTACCATTATGGATAGAGTAACTAGATACCCTGAAGCAATTCCCATGCGCAGTATTAATAGTAAAGGTATTCTCAAAGCTTTAAGCAGATTTATTTCTTGTTTTGGCATTCCTAAAACTATTCAAAGTGGTCAAGGTACTAACTTCACTGCCAAAGCATTTAGGCAAGCATTAACTAGCTTAGGGATAATCCACAACTTATCCACTGCCTATCATCCTCAGTCCCAAGGCGCCTTAGAAAGATTCCATCAGACGTTAAAAACCATGAACTTTTTGCATGCATTTTCCTACAGACTGGGATGAATCACTACCTTTGTTGCTGTTCTCAGTACGAGAAACGTTGCAAGAGTCTACCGGGTATAGTCAGTTTGAGCTGATCTTTGGGCACAATGTACGAGGTCCTCTTCGGGTGCTCAAAGAAGGATGAATGGGAGAAGACGTTAGCTCAACACTCTACAATCCGTCTTCAAGGTTGCAGGTGGCACGTCAGTTAGCCAAGGCTAACCTAAAGGCAGCTCAAAATAAGATGAAACAGAGGTATGACAGAAGTGCAAAATTCCGCTCCTTCCATCCAGGAGACAAGGTGTTGGTGCAGGAACCTATACCTGGCCACACCTTGAAAGCTAGATTTACGGGACCTATGCAAATTGTAAGTAAATTATCTGATGTAAATTATGTGGTATCTCCCCTTGATAAGGCCTTGAAAACTAACGCTTACCACATTAATCAATTAAAGTCTTTCCATACACCAGATAAAGTCCCAGTAATGACTCTGTCCTCTACCTCTGAGGACGACTCTGACTCTTTGCACTCTATTTCTGAAATTAATGTCAAACTTCCAAACTCTGTCCTCCTCAGGAAAGGGAAAGTGTTCCCAAACTTCAAATTCTCCACCAAAGATTATCCCGTTCCAAATGATGAAATCTCTTCAACTTTCCAGGCATGATAGGATTTTCAGAAGATTCCCGTGGGGAATTTTTAAATATTTAGCCCCTCCCCCCTTCCTCTTTTTCCAGTCAAGTTTCCCTTTATTTTTGGGCTTGTTTTCGGGGTTTGACAAAAACAAAAAAATTTATGCACCCATTCTTTGTTTCCCGACCTCCAAACCCCTTTTTATTCAGGTTGATGCTTGTGGGGTTGGGGCCGGGCAATCTGTTGCAAAAAGGAAAATTGCAGCCCCAGGGCCTTTTTTGGGGAAGTTCCCGCCGCATCAGAGGGCTTATTTTAAACCCTTGAAAAGAAGCCCTCGTGCTGGTACTTTCCTTTGGGGCACTTTGATGTTTGTGGGGCCCGACTTGCAGGTGGTCCTTTTCAGTGATCACTTTTTATATCTCAAGGCCCCGAAACAATAGAGGGGTCAGTATGAGCTACGACCCAACCCCATTCTATCAAAATTTTAAAATTTTCCGGCAAAAAAAATGGTTTTGGGAGACTCTTTATCTAAGTCTAACAATTTTTTTTTAAAAATTAAGGGGTTATATATTGGTTGGGGGGGGGAATGTATGAGAGAAGTTTTTTCCCAAAGCTCTTAATGGGTGTAAGGGAAGGGGGTGAATGTTGGGAGGGAAGGGTGGGGCAGGGAATTTTTCATGTCTGAGGGCAATGTGTGGGGGAATATAATGCCCCGAGAAAATTTGTGGTTTTGGGGAATTAGGGGAGGTAGGATTACCAAAACTGGTTTCCAGGGGTGAGGAAGGGTTGTTGAGGAAAGGGTTCATTTCCGTAAAAGAATGGAGGGGAAACAGAATGGGGCTTCAAAAGGATCAGTCTGTAGGGAAAGGGGAAAGGCCCGGGGGAAGGGGGCGGGTTAGGGGTTGGAGGGGGGGTAAAAGGGGGTTTTTTAAAGGAGGCTTGGACTTCCAGCAGGCATGGGTGCCGTTTTGAAAAAGTGAATGGGGATAAATGGTTTTAATTGACGGCTTTTGGGGCGTGAGCAAAATAACATTTGGGGAAGGGGGGGGGGGCGCCACAGAAGCCGGGCTTGAGTCCTGGGGGATGGGAAAAACCCGTGCCTGCACTTGGAAGGAGTGTTTTCTTGCAGTTTAAAAATTAGGAAAAAAACCCCTTTTGGCAAGACAGTGATGGAGGGAATGGGAAAGAGGTTAGGGTGTGTTAGGTTACTTGTGGTAACCCCTTTTAAGCTCTTTTTTTCCTGGGGGGTTTTTTTAGGGGATGAGGGTCCTCAGCTACCCCCTAGGCCCCTATCTGAGAGTTGGATGGTTGAGGAAAAGGGAGTCCCAAAATTTTTGCCATTTGGGGGGCACGGTTACCAATGGAAAAGGGGGAACCCAATCCCCGGAAAAACCCCTCGGGGTGGTTTTGGCATGCAAAAAGTGCAACCCTTTTTTCTGAGCGTAACACCTCATTTCAGGTTTCCCCCAACCCCGGAATAAAGGGGGTTGGGGGTTTATGGGGGCCCTCGTTTAACCAGTACCCAGGTTCCCGCCAGTGAGGGAAAATGGTTTGGAAAACGAAGGTTATGTGGGGACCACCCTTTTGCCCTTTCATTCCCATTCAAAAGCTGGGTTGGAAGCACTCTTTTAGTGGGCTTCTATTCTTCCTTTTCTTTTTGGGGTCTACCATCTATTGTTGTACATACCAGGTTTTCCCCAGAGGTTCCCAAGGGCAACGCCCCCGGCCCAAATTCGGGCCCGGCCCCCTGTGAAACAGAGCCTGATCAACCAGGCTTTTGCCGGTCCCCAAAAACCCAAAATCGAGCCCCGGGCCCCGGGTGGGTCAGGAACCGACTTTAGGCCCCAGGCCAGCTTGAAAACCGAGGGGGCTGTTGGGAATCCCCATGTGTATATAGTGTATAAAAGTGTACAATTCTTTTTCTATATTGGTGAATGGTAATATGTCAAAAGTTTTTTTTTGCTGTGTTTTTTTGTTTTCCCCCTTATTCCCGGATAAAAGGGCCTTTTTGGGGCCCTGGGTTGTAAAAAATGAGTTTGGGGGGAAATGGGTCACCCAAAAACACCTAGTTTCCCAAAATATTTGGGAAATTTCCCAGTAAACTGCAACTCCCCTTTGCCCAGACTTTTCCCCTTTGGGTATTTTAAGGGGGCTGAAAAATTACCCCGGGGGGGCTATGGGATGTCTTGACTTTTGGCCGGGGAAGGGGATCCTTTGCCAAATGGCGTTTTGAAACATAGTTCCCAGCTGCTCCCGTCCTTTTTTCCGGAAAGGGGGAAAATTTGATCTAACAAAAAAGATCCCAAATGGGTGAACAATAGATTAAAACATCTCAAATTTGGGCCCAAAAAAAGGCATATATGGGGGTATCAAAAGAGGGGGTAAAAGGGTTTAAAAAATCAATATATTCAAAAAGGGAAAAAAAAGAAAAGAATAAAAAAAAAAAAGGATTTGGGGGGACAAGGTCCCAAGGGGTTAAAAATAACCCAAAAGGGGTTTTTTCAGGCAACCAAAAAAGATTTGGGGACAAGATGGCCCCCTTAAAAGTAGTCAAAGGGCAGATCACTGACAGTGTAAGGATATTTTGGGGGAAATTTCCCAAATTTTACCTTTTTCCCCAGTTTTTTTTCTGAAAATACTGGGAAATTCTAGGAAAAATAAATTATGTAGACAGGACGATAATAAACTTGCACGATTACAGTAACTGGGATGGTTTTTCCCCACAAGTAGAGAATTTAAAACCCAACAAATTTTCCCCCACCCTGGGTGAAATTTTTTGCAAGGTTTTAAAAGGGAAAGTAAAGAGGGAATTTTTCAAAACCTTTGGGAAACTTTTTCAACATATCACCAAAACTGGCAAGTTCCCGGGTAAGATTAGAAAAGGTAAAATACCTATTTTCAAGGCAGGTGGCGGTCCCTTTGGGTTAATTATAGACCTTAAGCCTTTTCCCATGGGGGGAAAATTTATGGGAAAACAATAACTGCCAAAAGGAATTTTTGTAGCCATTTTTGATTTGGCATAAATTGATAAATGAATCTCAACACGGGTTTTATTAAGGGGGGGGTTTTCCCCTTCGAAATTTCCCAAATTTTTTCAAGGTGTTTGGAGGGCAGATCATTTGGGAATGAATATGGGGCTTTTGTAAGGTTTTTGATGAGTTCCACATCAGAGATTTTTGAGGAAACTTAAGGCACACGGAATAGGAGGAAAATTTTTTTTCCTGGGTAGAGGCGTTTTGACAAACAGGCAGCAAAGAGTTTGCATAAATTGGGAGAAATCAGAGTGGGGCACGTCACGAGCGGTTTTCCCACAGTGTCAGTGTTGGCCCCTTGTTGTTCACAATTTACATAAACGATGTAGATGGGGGAATAAATAGCGACATAAGCAAATTTGCTGATGGCACCAAAATAGGCCGTCCAATTCATTCTATTGAGGACATTAGTGCACTCCAGGATGATTGAATAGACTGATGCAGTGGTCGAAGTGGCAGATGCAGTTTAGTATAGATAAATGCAAAGTTCTAAATTTTGGGACAGGACATTAACCATGCCATTTAAAAACTGAATAGTGTAGATCTTAATATACTGATGGAAAAGGATTTAGGAGATTTTGTAGAGTAATCTGGAAACCAAGATAACAGTGCATAATGTTCGAAATAAGCTAACAGAATCCTTGGCTTCATATCAAGAAGTATAAATAATAGAAGTCCTCAGGTTGTTCTTCAACTCTATATATTGTTAGGCCTCATTTAGACTATGCTGCTCAGTTCTTCACCGTATTACAGAATGGATATAAATGCACTGGAAAACGCAGAAGAGGATGACAAAGTTGATCCATGTATCAGAAATCTTCCCAGAGGATAGACTGAGGGCCCTGAATCTGCACTCTCTCGAAAGGCATAGAATTAGGGAAGGATCGGGGGTGTATAAGTGGAAAACAGGAATAAATAAAGGGATTAAATAGGTGTGAAATATCCAGCCAAGACAGGACTGCAGCAATGATTTCAAGTTGAAAGTTAAAATTTCAGGATGGACATAGGAAAGCACTGGTTTGGTAATAGAGTTGTGATGAGTGGAACAAATTCTGAGTCCCGTCATAGAAGCTTAGCCCTTTGTTTTATTTTTAAAAAATGGGTTTGGGATAAATACATGAGTGGTGTGGGTGGGTGAGTTGGACCTGACTAGGCTTGGGCTACCAGGTTTGCGGGGCTCCCTTTCCTCAATGGAAGTGACCTGACTAGGGGGTGATTATTCTATGCCGGGGGGGGATGGACCTGCTTCGCATGGGTCAGAGGCCCCGCTGCAGTGTTCCTTCTTTCTTATATTCTTATGTTCTTTTGTATCTCTGTTTGCAGGTGATGTAAATTAATGAGAAGAATAAGAGCAGGAGAAGGCAAAAATAAACTTCAGAAACACCTCAATAAACCAAAGAGATGCCTCATTGTGACTTTCTGAGCTCAGGCCGAACAAAAGCAAGGTTAAGCAAATTAGAGAACGTGAGAGCAGACTGGACACAGAGTAAGCGTGTGTAAAGAAGCTTGAAATATCAGAGAGTGAAAATGACATGTGGCTGTATATACACAAGCACAGAACCAAACATAGCATAAAATGTACAGGGCATCGGCATATGCAAAATCAGCAAACCTCAGAATAGCATTCAGGGAAATCGATAAAAATCCTTCAGAACCTTTATAGGATATATGTGAGGTCAGTTACTGTGTAAGTGGCTCAGCATTGAGCCCACGTGTCTAACAAAGCATATTAAGAGGCTCTGTAAAGGTTTTAAGGTTTGGAAGATATTCATGACCTACACACGACGTATGTCAGGCCATCGTGGGGTCAACAGCGCCAATGTGAAGCCCAATGTAGTTGCTTTGCAAGGAAGCTGGGAAAAATTCAAAAGTTTGCATGAACCTATTCTCAGAGCTGAGATTTATGAGGTAGGAGGAGAGTCTAGAGGGGCTAAAATGATGAAACTAGAGGAAAGAACCAGTGATAAATAATTAGGACTTCTAAAAACCTGGAGGATTGACAGGGGACAGGAAGCTTAAAGGGGAGGGATCAAAGGCAAGATAACCATGGAAATAGAAGCGCAGATGAGTCCAGGGATGTTAGGGAAAAATTTTATAAGCCTCTGTGGTCACAGGATGCCTGTGCAACCTTCCTAGGTAGAAAATATACCTAGTTGGATGAATCTATTGTGGCAGCTGGTCTAGTGGCTAAAGACAGGGCTGGAGTTTTGAGACTTAACCTGGCGGGTTCAATTTTCCGCCGGGGTTGTTTATTTGCAATCGTGCACATGATTTTTAAGTCAGGAATGTGTTCTCGTTGCATATTTAAAGGATGTGCCCAGTAAAGGGTTTTCCTTGGTTGTCAACACCCCTTTGGAAAGAGCATTCCAGTCGGTGGTGGCGGGGCCCAGGGGGAAAGGGGCTGGCCAATTACCTTTTTCCTTAGCCAGGTTGTGCGTGTGGACCCCTCACCTCTTCTGTTGGGATCTTAAGTGTGGAAAAAAAACCTTGGGTCAGACGATCCAACGTAGCCGGGGGGTTGACAAGTGACTATGTTTCCCAGATCACCCCTTACTGGGGTAAGGGGGCCAGAAAATATGAGGGGGAAATAAAAATTTTTCCCTCGTCAAACACTGAAAGAAGGTCATCAAAGCCCCTCTGTATAAGGTGCTGGTTGGGTCACCAAAAATTTTATAATATGTTGACAGTTGTGTTGTAGCAGAAGGAGTAAAATATTTTCCATTGGGGAAGTTGATGGGGGTCTGCATGTTGCCACGGGAGGTCTTACTTTTGAAAGGGTAGTACAGAGGTACTAGTGTTTATACAGAGCTTGAAGAACATCTTTTCCCAAGATGTGTAGGGTAACATCTATTCCCGGGCATAAAACATTTTTGAAAGCACAAAGCAACCCCCTTTCCTTCCCTTTTGCCTTTTTTCTTTTCATCCAGAGGTGTAGAAAATTTCCCTTGAAAAAATTTTCGGGAGTCCTTCAAAAAAAATTTTTAAAAAACAGCTATCATGTCGGGACGTCATTTTCCCAAACCCTTAGAGTTTCCCCCAACATTAGTAATGAAACCTCTAATGTTGGCCGACAGGATGCGGGATAGACTGGCTCCTCATGAGGGAAATGGTCCCCGGAGGGGGGTGGGTGTGTAGGGAATGTAAGGTGCCTGCCCGGAGAGGAAAGGTCTGGGGCAGCTGCGGGGATGTGGCCCTGTGGTCTTGAAAGGGCCCCCAATCCCACCTGCTGGGCTGGGATGGGGAGAAGCTAAGTGGGGGGCGTGGGAGTGTTCCCCAAATTCAGAGATCCTGCTGGTTTTTTCGGAGAACAGGTCTCTAAACAGGGGGCCCCTGTCTGTCAAGTTTTTTCCCTTCTCTCTCTTTCCACCTTTTTTCTCTCTTCCCTCTTTTTATTTTCTTTGACCGGGCCCAAGGGGAAAGGTTTCTGCCCAACCCAAAGGGGCCAAAGGGGTTCGATCCTGGGCAAACAAAGATGTTAAACAAATTTTTTCCTCCCCCCTAAGGGTTCCCTTCAACAGCGGGGGGGGCGCACCTAGTGGGTGTGGCCGTTGGGCCCGGGGGCCCCCCGGGTGCCATTACCACCCAACAACACCCACCACCACCCACCCAAATTTAAAAATTAAAAATTAAAAATTATTTTAAAATTATTTTTAAATTTTTATTTTTAAATTATTAATAAATTATCATTTGTAAAGAAAAGAGGGTAAAAGTGTGGCTGGAGAGGAGAGGGAGGATGGGTGGAAAGCCCCGGGACCTCCCCAAGACCAACAATTTTTTAATGAAACTCAGTTTTTTTGAGGGGGGTTAAAGGCCTGGTTTTAAATTTGGGGTTTAAAATTTTCCCGGAAGGGCAAAACCCGCAAAATTTTCTTTTTTTCCCCTTTTTTTAAATTTTATAATTTAAAGTTTTAAGATCTCCCCCGGGGGTCAGGGGGTTAACATTCCCCAGCCGTTGTAATTAATAAAAGTAAAACGTGGGGCCCAAACTAAATTTCACTTTCTCTCTCTCTCTCCCCCCACACACACACCCCCCCCACACACAGTCATTAGTATATCCGGGGTCAGGGAAAAAGGGGTTCATTACTTCCTGGAGTCAGTCACCCACGAGGTTGTTTCATGCGGTCCCCCGGCTAGGCAGTCTAAAGCGGTTACCCCCAGGGGTTTTGGTCACAAAATCTCCCGCATAGCTGAAATTTCCCAGTCACCAACACAGAAAAGACACAGATGGGGGGGCCCCGGGGGATTCAGGAAAAGTTGAGCACAGGAATACCCAATGGAAGCCTGCAGTCAATGCAGGAGACAAGACTTTGCAGAGACTCTAACAGTCAACTACAGCTGGGCAGGGAAGACAGCCCACTGACCATAAGGGGCTGCAGCAAGGGCCGGGGTTAAAGGCAGGAAATCTCGATGGAAGGAGATAAAACACCTCAGAGGTCCCCAAAGGGGGAAAAGGGGAGGAGGGGGAGAGGTCGGGTGTTTGTCGGGGGGCCCCCAAAAAACTAAAGGGGAAACCTTTTTGAAAAATGGGGGGAAAAAAAAGGATCAAGGTATTTTGGAAACCCAATGGAGGGGAATTTTGAACCCAGGTGGAAAATTTCCCGGAGAATTGGGGGGGGTTTGGCTTTGAAGGAGATGGCCTGTCAAAGTGGGGCCTTCAAAGGCAGAATCAGTCAACCCCAGGGTCCTGCAGGAGAAAGCAGGGCTGGGGGGAAAAACCAAGTCCCAAAAAGCGTGCCCCCGGTTGCGACGGGAACACAGGGGGAAAAGGGGCGAGACTGGAGGGTACAAAAACGAAGGGAGGAATGGGAGGCACCCCGGGGAAGACGGGGCAGAACCCAGACTCAGGGGGAAAGGGCAAATACACCCTTTTAAGAGACCCCAGAAAAACCCCAAACAACCCCGAAGCAAACTGAAAAACCCTAAACCCCAAAACCCCCCACACTGTTCCCTCTGCCCCCCCCCAAAACCCACCCACACTGTAAAACCCCAATGCAGATGAACAATTCAACAACACCCCCACTTTCCCCTCCCCCACCCCCCAACATACAAACCCTACAGCCACTCTGCCCTCCCCCCCCCCACAAATCCCACCCACCCATAAATCCCCCTCCCTCCCAGGGCTCCCCCCCCCAACCCCAATATTCTCCCGGGGTCCACCATGATGAAAAGGGTTTAAATTTTTGGGGTTAAACAAACCAGATGGAATAGGCATAAAAGAATCAACGAGAAGTCCCCAGACATCATAGCGTCACAGAAACAAACTCACGGGGCCCAAAAGATGCAGTTCCCACCTGATTAAAGGGGGAAAAAAAAAGGGAAGGGGGGGGTTTTCCCCCCCTTTTTTTTGGGGGGAAAAAAAAGGGGGTGGAAAGGGGGGGAAAAAAAAAAAATTAAAAAAAATTTTTTAAAAAAACCCCCCCCAAAACCGGAGGGAAAAAGGGGGGAAAATGGGAAAACAAAGGGTTAGGGGACCCCGGGGTGGGGGGAAAAAAGGGGGGGGGGGGGGTTACTGGTTTGGGGTTTTAACCCGGGGGTTTTGGGGCCGGGGCCCGGGGGAAAAAAAGGGAAAAAAAAAAGATGGATGTGGGACTGGAAAACCCCCAAAAAAAAAAAAAAGAGGGGGGAAGGGAAAAAAGGGTTTTTTTCCCCCAAAAAACAAACATTGATGACATCACATTGAGGGGGGCCCCCCAAAATTTTTTTTTTTAAAAGGGGAAAAAGGGGGAGGGGGGTTGGGGGGAAAAAAAAAAAAGGGGGAAAAAAAGGGGGGGTTCCCGGGGGGGGGGGAAAAAAAAAGGGGGGGAAAAAAAAAAAAAGGGGGGGAAAAAAAAAATAAAAAGGGGGGGGGGCCCCCCCCAAAAAAGGGGAAAAAAGGGAAAACCGGGCCGGTTTAAAACAAGGGGGGGTTGAAAAAAAAAAGGGGGGGAAAAAAAAAAAATTTAAAAAAAAAAAAAAAAATTTTTTTTGGGGGGGGGCCAAAAAAAAAGGAAAAAAAAAAGGGGTTTTCCCTTTTTCCAATTTTAAAAAAACTTAAAACCCCCCAAATTTAAAAAAAAAAAATTTAAAAAAAAGGAAAAAGGGGGTTTTTTAAAAGGGGGTTAAAGGGTTTTTTTTTTGGGGGGGGGGGGGCCCCCCCCCCCAAAAACCCCCCCCAAAAAAAGGGGGGGGAACCCTGGGGGTTTTTTTTTTTGGGGGAAGGGTTTCCCCCCCGGGGGTTTTTTTTTTTGGGGGGGGGGGGGGGGAAAAAAATTTAACCAAAAAGGGGGAAAAAAAAAAAAGGGGTTTTTGCCCCCTTTTTAAAAAACAAAAAGGGGGTTTTTTAAAAAAAACCCGGTTTTTTTAAAAAAATTTTAAAAAAAAAATTTTTTGGGGAAAAAAAAAAAAAAAAAAGGGTTTTGGAAGGGAAAATTTTTAAAAACCCCCGGGGTTTGGCCAAAAAAAAAACCCAAAGGGGGTTTTTGAATTTTTTAAAAAAAAACCCCAAACCCGGAAAAAAGGGGGAAAAAGGGGGAAAAAAAAAATTCCTTTTGGTTTGGGGGGGGGAAAAAAAAAAAAATTTTTTTGGGGGAAAAGGGGGGGGGTTTTTGGGGGGTTTTTTTTTTTTAATTTGGGAAAAAAAAAATTTTTTGGGGGGGTTTTAAAGGGAAATTTTTTTTAAAAAAAAAATTTTTTAAAAGGGGGAAAAAAAAAAAGGGGGAAAAAAAAAAAAACCCCAAAAATTTAAAATTTTGGAAAAGGAAGGGGGAAAAAAAAAAAAATTTTGGGGGGGGGGGGAAACCCCCCGGGAAAAAAAGGGGGGGGGAAAAAAGAGGTTTTGGGGGGGGAAAAAAAAAAAAGGGGAAAAACCCCAAATTTTAAACCCGGAAAAAGCCTTTTTTTAAAAAAAACCCCCGGGGGTTCCCGGCCCGGGAAAAAGGGGGGTTTTTTTTTTTTAAAAGGGGGGAAAAAAAAAAAAAAAGGGGGAAAAAAAAAATTTTTTTCCCCTTTTTGGGTTTAAAAAAAGGGGGGGTTTTTCCCCCCAAAAGGGGAAAAAAAAAAAGGGGGGGTTTTTTCCCAAAATTTAAAAAAGGAAAAAAAGGGAACCCCAAAAATGGGGAAAAAAAAAAAAAGGGGGGGGGGAAAAAAAAAAATTTTTGGGAATATTTCCAAAAATTTGAAAGGGGTTTTGGGGAAATTTTAAAAAGGGGGGGGAAGGGGGCCCCAAAAAAAAATAAAACCCCAAAAAAGGGGGGGGAAATTTTAACCAAAAAAAAGGAAAAAGGGGGGGCCCCCCCAAAAAAACCAATTTTCCCTTTTTAAACCAAAATTAAAAGGGGAAAAACCCCAAAAAAGGCCCGAAAACTTAGGGGGGGAAAAAAAAGGGGGAAAAAAACCCCGGGTAAATTTTTAGAAAAAAAAAAAAGGGGAAAAAAAAAAAAAATTTTTTTTAAAAAAAAAAAAATTTTTAAAAAAAAAACCCAAAAAATTTTTAAAAAAAAAAAAAGAAAGGGGGGGGGAAAAAAAAAAATTTTGGGGGGGAAAAAAAAAAAAGGGGGGGGGGAAAATTAAAAAGGGATTTTGTTTCCCGGGGGGGGAAAAAAAAAATTAAAAAAAATTTTTTTTTTTTTGGGGGGGGGGGGGGGGGCCCCCCAAAAAAGGGGATTTTTTGGGGCCCCCAAAAAAACCCCCCCCCAAAAAAAAAAAATTAAAAAAAAAAAAGGGGGAAAAAACCCCCAAAAAAAAAAACCCCCCCCCTTTTTAAAAAGGGGGGGGAAAAAAAAAAAAAAAAAGGGGGAAAAAAAAAAAAAAAAATGGAAAAAAAAAAAAAAAAATTTTTTCCCCCCCCCCAAAAAAACCCCCCCCCCTTTTTTTTTTTCCCCGGGAAAAAAAATTTTTTTTTTTGGGGGCCCCCGGGGGGGGAAAAAAGGGGGCAAATTTAAAAAAATTTTTTTGGGGGAAAAAAAAAAACCCAAAAAAAACCCGGGGAAAAGGGGGGGAAGAAATTTTTTAAGATTTAAAAGGAAAATTTTAAAAAAAATTTTTTGGGAAAAATTTTTGGGGGGCAGGGTTTGGGTTTTTTGGGAAAAAAAAGGGGCCCCCCGGAAAAAAGGGGTTTTTTTTAAAAAAAAACCCCCCTTTTAAAAAAAAACCCCCCCGGGGGGGAAAAAAACCCAAACCCCAAAAAAACGGGGTTTTTTTTAAAAAAAAAGGGAAAAAAAACCCCAAAAGGGGCCCCAAAAAAAGGGGAAGGAAAAAATTTTTAAAAAAACCCCCAAAAAAAGGGTTTTATTTTTTTTGGGTTTTTAAAAAAAAAAAAACCCCCCCCCTTTTTTTGGGGGGGGGGGAAAAAACCCCTTTTTTTCCCCTTTAACCCCGGGGGGGAAAAAAAAACCCCCCAAAAAAAACCCCCCCAAAAAAATTTAACCCCGGGGGGTCCAAACATTCCCAGTAATTAAGGTGCTTGACTGAATTTATACATGCAGTCAAAGTTCTCTGTATATTTTCTAGATCTGCAGTTTCGCCTGCTTTGAATGTTAGTGTGCAGCAATATTCTAGTCTAAAAAGAACAATTAACTTAAAAAGGATTATCACTGGCATGGCATCAAGTATTTTGAAAAGTCTCATTTTCCCCGCAGAAAATTTGATCGTTGCAGGTGATATCCTCTGACATTAACACTCCCAAGTCCTTCACATTTCTTTTTCTCTCTGTTGTGTGGTTAGAGGTTGTAGCTCTAACTATTGTTTCCCCAAGTTTTCCATAACGGAGTAACTGAAATTTGTCTTTAATGAACATCATTTAGTCTTCTGTGGCCCAGTGGAAAACTTGGTTTTATCCACTTGGAGATTTATTGTGTCCTCAATGGATGACCCTCTCATGCTGATTCTAATATCGTCTGCAAAGGAAGACACGGTGCTATGGTTTACATTTCAGTTTATGTCTGATATGAAGATGAGGAATAGGAAAAGGGAGAGTACTATGCCTTATGGAACAGAGCTTTTCACTGTGGCAGCCTCCGACTTGTTCACCAATTACTCTTTGCGTTCTGTTGGTTAGAAAGTTGAAAATCAGTGCCCACCTTTTGAGAACTTTTACACCATGATCGCACTTGTCGAAGACTTTTGCAAAGTCTGTGCATACTACATCTGCATTCTCTTTGTCCTCCAGTGAATCCAAGCCCATTTATCATAGTAGTCCAGTAGTTGTGAGAGGAAGAAGCAATCTACTTTAAACTCAAGGTGCACTGGATTGTGCAATTCTTGAAAATCTGTGTGGCTGGCGATCATGCTTCTTAGAACTCTTTCAAAGATTTTTATAATGTGGGACGTTAGCGCTATTGGTCTATATGTCTTTACTATTGCCTTGCTGCCACCTTTATGGAGTGGGGCTATTAGCTGTGTTTAGTGACTGATGACAACTATGTCAGGGCTTCCTCTCCACAGCATACTTCAGGAACGCAGTCTGGGCCTGGGGCTGAGTGCATGGGTATGTTGTCAATGGCTTTTTCAAAGACCATTGGAGTTAGGGGTTATGTCAAAAAATTGGCATACACTGAATGAGTTTTGAAACTCTTTCATGAAAAATTCATTTGGACTGTCGATTTTTATTCAAATTAATGACTCACTAAACAGAGTCATACTGAGACTTAAGTATCTCATTTCTTCTCTGTCGTTTCTATAAGTTCCATCTTGTTTAAGCAAGAGCCCGATATTGGAAATGGTTTTTGGCATATAAAAAGAAATAATTTGGATTTTTTTAAGTTTCATTAATTGCTTTAGCTCCTTCTGTCTCTCGTCGATCCTGTATGAATCTTTAACCCCAAGTTCAATATTTTTACTTCCCAGTTAGTGCTTCCATACTTCAGCTAATCTAGCTCCCTTAAAGATCTCAGTGATCCTTTGCCTGTGAAAGGAACGTCTCTCTCTCTCTTTCCAGTTTACTTCTTCTATTCTTTTCCCTTAAGGAAATATTTCATCAGTATACTTCAGCTGCCAAAGAGTTCATCCTTTCCAGACATTGATTTGGATCCATGTTATTTGAGATATCTCTAGATTGCACGAGGTTCGGAACTATGACCAGTACTATTTCTTGTGTACATGTACGACATGCCAGGGAAGATGGATTCTCATATATCACTGCTCACAGATTATGTAAAATTAGTAAGAAAAAAAATGAGACGAGTTTCAGGATTATATGACAAGTACTTATTGCAAATAAACTCCAGCAAGAGCAAAGTTTATGAAAATTGGATGAGGACAAAGAAGACGAGAAATGGAATTCAGACTCTGAGGCACATGTTAACAGAATAACCCCTCAAGCATATGGTAAATCTAAGATTAACTTCTAGAAATCTGAACAAAGAATTATTCACGACACTATATACAACATAGGTACATCTTGGAGCATGCATCAAAAGCATTAAACCCACACGTGATCAAGAATGTCATGAAATTGGAAGAAGAGCTAAAGTTTGCAACGAGGCAAGTCCTGGAAATGAGGAATATGGAGTATGAGGAGGGACCGAGGGAGCTAAAAATCATTACTTTACCGGACAGCAGGATCAGGAGAGACACGAAAACGATGTTCATAATACTCCGAATTGTTGGATTCACAAGGGACAGGCATTTCAAGAGGCAGAAATAGGTATGCGTGGGCACAATTGGCACTCAAAGACACATATGAGACACAGTACGTCAGAAAGTATTTTTCTGCCTCAGAGTGGTCAGGAAGGCCTTGACCTGAGCAACAATGTGGTAAAGACAAGAACCATACACAAGGCTCATGAACCGTGGCTACAGTGATCCCAGCAGTAACCAATGCAACTATTAACAGGCGAGTACACACACACACACACACACTGTCTCAGAAAGCTTGAAATGGGGGCTACAAGCCACAGCAACAGCTTAGAAGACGAACTGATAAATCTGAAACAGTCTAAAGAACCAAACAGCAGTATGGGCATGACACTCAGAACTGCTGCATTAGTCACAAACGAGAGGACTGTGGGGAACAAAGAAGTTATACTGTATGTAGAGGCCCTATCAGACCACAGTGGAGCCTGGGAAAAGACAAGGAGCACACCAGGAACAAACGAAGGGACTGAAGAAAATGAAAGAGCTAAGCCCAATACCCCAGTACAGAGGCCCAGACCACAGCAGTGCCCAGGATAAGCTGAGAAGGGAAAATGACAGACCACTGGGTACAGGGACACCTGATAGAGAAAAGATTAAGAAAGGAAAGCTGCAATGGAGACAACTAAGTTGACTCAGAGGATGCAAAGGCAAATGCAGTGGGAGAATGAAAGGGAGACGTCAGTCTTTGTTTATGGGCACCAGGAAACTGACGGGGAAACTTATGAAGCAAGAAAACTGGGGAAGAAAATAGCGATTGAAAGTATCATGAAAACAATATTAGAGGATGACATGACCCAGCTGACAAATTTTCTGAGAATAGGGGAGTTTGCAAGAGAAAAAAAATGCCAAAGCGATTTTCAAGGAAGAATGGGCTCAAAAGAGGATCCTGCAGGAGGAAGTACAACTGAGGGACACATCAGAGGGTGTACCTCAACTGTGACAGAACACAAGAAGAAAGGCAGAAACTGAAAGAGAGGCTACAAAGACATAGGGAGAAAAGAGAGGCAAAGACGGAGATAGGCAGGAGAACCCAGACTCAGGAGGAAGAAAAAATACAACTTTCCTGATAACCAGGTACAAAGGCCCTCAACCATGAGAACCCCAATGCTAAAAACAATCTAACCCAAAACTGACACGCCATACCCACTGCCCCTACCCCCTCATCGCAAATTTCACACTCACAGCAACCCCCATAGTTTTCTGCCAGGTCTCCTTCTCCCCATCCCCAACGTTCTCCTTAGACCACAGTTTAAGAAAAGACGTTGAGAGTTTGGTATATGAATGCAGACGGAATAATAAATAAATGTAAGGAGTGGCATAAAGAGTCAAGGAGACGTCGTCAGACATCATAGCACTCACAGAAACGAGAGTCACTGGGATGATAAAAGATGCAATCTTCCCGCCTGGATATAAGATCCTGAGGAAATATAGAAGAAGCAGTGGGAGAGGAGGAGTTGCACTGCTCATTAAAAACCAATGGGGATTTGAGGAAATGGACGGAATGGACGGAATAGGCGAAAGGGACTACGTAGTAGAACAGTTCTCCAGGTACACTAGAACAGTTCTCCTGGTACACTAGAACAGTTCTCCTGGTACACTAGAACAGTTCTCCTGGAACACTAAAACAGTTATCCTGGTACACTAGAACAGTTCTCCTGGAACACTAGAACAGTTCTCCTGGTACACTAGAACAGTTCTCCTGGTACACTAGAACAGTTCTCCTGGTACACTAGAACAGTTCTCCTGGTACACTAGAACAGTTCTCCTGGTACACTAGAACAGTTCTCCTGGTACACTAGAACAGTTCTCCTGGTACACTAGAACAGTTCTCCTGGTACACTAGAACAGTTCTCCTGGTACACTAGAACAGTTCTGGTACACTAAAACAGTTCTCCTGGTACACTAGAACAGTTCTCCTGGTACACTAGAACAGTTCTCCTAGTACACTAGAACAGTTCTCCTGGTACACTAGAACAGTTCTCCTGGTACACTAGAACAGTTCTCCTAGTACACTAGAACAGTTCTCCTGGTACACTAGAACAGTTCTCCTGGTACACTAGAACAGTTCTCCTGGTACACTAGAACAGTTCTCCTAGTACACTAGAACAGTTCTGGTACACTAGAACAGTTCTCCTGGTACACTAGAACAGTTCTCCTGGTACACTAGAACAGTTCTCCAGGTACACTAGAACAGTTCTCCTGGTACACTAGAACAGTTCTCCTGGTACACTAGAACAGTTCTCCTGGAACACTAGAACAGTTCTCCTGGTACACTAGAACAGTTCTCCTGGTACACTAGAACAGTTCTCCTGGTACACTAGAACAGTTCTCTTGGTACACTAGAACAGTTCTCCTGGTACACTAGAACAGTTCTCCTGGTACACTAGAACAGTTCTCCTAGTACACTAGAACAGTTCTCCTGGTACACTAGAACAGTTCTCCTGGTACACTAGAACAGTTCTCCTGGTACACTAGAACAGTTCTCCTGGTACACTAGAACAGTTCTCCTGGTACACTAGAACAGTTCTGGTACACTAGAACAGTTCTCCTGGTACACTAGAACAGTTCTCCTGGTACACTAGAACAGTTCTCCTGGTACACTAGAACAGTTCTCCTGGAACACGAGAACAGTTCTCCTGGTACACTAGAACAGTTCTCCTGGTACACTAGAACAGTTCTCCTGGTACACTAGAACAGTTCTCTTGGTACACTAGAACAGTTCTCCTGGTACACTAGAACAGTTCTCCTGGTACACTAGAACAGTTCTCCTGGTACACTAGAACAGTTCTCCTGGTACACTAGAACAGTTCTCCTGGTACACTAGAACAGTTCTCCTGGAACAGTAGAACAGTTCTCCTGGTACACTAGAACAGTTCTCCTGGTACACTAGAACAGTTCTCCTGGTACACTAGAACAGTTCTCCTGGTACACTAGAACAGTTCTCCTGGTACACTAGAACAGTTCTCCTGGTACACTAGAACAGTTCTCCTGGTACACTAGAACAGTTCTCCTGGAACAGTAGAACAGTTCTCCTGGTACACTAGAACAGTTCTCCTGGTACACTAGAACAGTTCTCCTGGTACACTAGAACAGTTCTCCTGGTACACTAGAACAGTTCTCCTGGTACACTAGAACAGTTCTCCTGGTACACTAGAACAGTTCTCATGGAACACTAGAACAGTTCTCCTGGTACACTAGAACAGTTCTCCTGGTACACTAGAACAGTTCTCCTGGTACACTAGAACAGTTCTCCTGGAGCACTAGAACAGTTCTCCTGGTACACTAGAACAGTTCTCCTGGTACACTAGAACTGTTCTCCTGGTACACTAGAACAGTTCTCCTGGTACACTAGAACAGTTCTCCTGGTACACTAGAACAGTTCTTCTGGTACACTAGAACAATTCTCCTGGTACACTAGAACAGTTCTCCTGGAACACTAGAACAGTTCTCCTGGTACACTAGAACAGTTCTCCTGGAACACTAGAACAGTTCCCCAGGTACACTAGAACAGTTCTCCTGGAACACTAGAACAGTTCTCCTGGAACACTAGAACAGTTCTCCTGGTACACTAGAATAGTTCCCATTGTACACTAGAACAGTTCTCCTGGAACACTAGAACAGTTCTCCTTGTACACTAGAACAGTTCTCCTGGACCACTAGAACAGTTCTCCTGGTACACTAGAACAGTTCTCCTGGAACACTAGCACAGTTCTCCTGGAACACTAGAACAGTTCTCCTGGAACACTAGAACAGTTCTCCTGGAACACTAGAACAGTTCTCCTGGAACACTAGAACAGTTCTCCTGGAACACTAGAACAGTTCTCCTGGAACACTAGAACAGTTCTCCTGGAACACTAGAACAGTTCTCCTGGAACACTAGAACAGTTCTCCTGGAACACTAGAACAGTTCTCCTGGAACACTAGAACAGTTCTCCTGGAACACTAGAACAGTTCTCCTGGAACACTAGAACAGTTCTCCTGGAACACTAGAACAGTTCTCCTGGAACACTAGAACAGTTCTCCTGGAACACTAGAACAGTTCTCCTGGAACACTAGAACAGTTCTCCTGGAACACTAGAACAGTTCTCCTGGAACACTAGAACAGTTCTCCTGGTACACTAGAACAGTTCTCCTGGAACACTAGAACAGTTCTCCTGGTAACACTAGAACAGTTCTCCTGGAACACTAGAACAGTTCTCCTGGAACACTAGAACAGTTCTCCTGGAACACTAGAACAGTTCTCCTGGTACACTAGAACAGTTCTCCTGGTACACTAGAGCAATTCTCCTGGTACACTAGAACAGTTCTCCTGGAACACTAGAACAGTTCTCCTGGAACACTAGAACAGTTCTCCTGGATCACTAGAACAGTTCTCCTGGTACACTAGAACAGTTCTCCTGGTACACTAGAACAGTTCTCCTGGAACACTAGAACAGTTCTCCTGGAACACTAGAACAGTTCTCCTGGAACACTAGAACAGTTCTCCTGGTACACTAGAACAGTTCTCCTGGTACACTAGAACAGTTCTCCTGGAACACTAGAACAGTTCTCCTGGTACACTAGAACAGTTCTCCTGGTACACTAGAACAGTTCTCCTGGAACACTAGAACAGTTCTCCTGGAACACTAGAACAGTTCTCCTGGTACACTAGAACAGTTCTCCTGGTACACTAGAACAGTTCTCCTGGTACACTAGAACAGTTCTCCTGGTACATGAGAACAGTTCTCCTGCTACACTAGAGCAGTTCTCCTGGTACACTAGAACAGTTCTCCTGGAACACTAGAACAGTTCTCCTGGAACACTAGAACAGTTCTCCTGGTACACTAGAACAGTTCTCCTGGAACACTAGAACAGTTCTCCTGGAACACTAGAACAGTTCTCCTGGTACACTAGAGCAGTTCTCCTGGCACAGTAGAACAGTTCTCGTGGTACACTGGAACAGTTCTCCTGGTACACTAGAAGAGTTCTACTGATACACTTGAACAGTTCTCCTGGTGCACTAGAACAGTTCTGCTGGTTCCCTAGAACAGTTCTGCTGGTACACTAGAACATTTCTCCTGGTACACTAGAGCAGTTATCCTGGTACACTGCAACAGTTCTCCTGGTACACTGGAACAGTTCTCCTGTTACACTGGAACAGTTTTCCTGGTACACTGCAACAGTTCTAATGGTACACTAGAACAGTTCTCTTGGTTCACTAGAACAGTTCTCCTGGTACACAGGAACAGTTCTCCTGTTACACTAGAACAGTTCTCCTGGTGCACTAGAACAGTTCTCCTGGTACACTAGAACAGTTCTACTGGCACACTAGAACAGTTCTCCTGGTACACTTGAACAGTTCTCCTGGTACACTAGAACAGTTCTACTGGTACACTAGAACAGTTCTCCTGGTACACTGGAACAGTTCTCCTGGTACACTAGAACAGTTCTCCAGGTACAATAGGACAGTTCTCCTGGTACACTAGAACAGTTCTCCTGGTACACTAGAACAGTTCTCCTGGTACACTTGAACAGTTCTCCTGGTACACTAGAACAGTTCTACTGGTACACTAGAACAGTTCTCCTGGTACACTAGAACAGTTCTCCTGGTACACTAGAACAGTTCTTCTGCCATAAATTATTTTCTTTTATATGTTAGTGTAAATACTTTATTTTGATCAATATAGTCTATGTAGTTATGTATTTTAAGTGTTTGTGTGCGTTAGTAATGTTGCAGTTTATATCTGTAGTTGTGTAGATTATATTATAATTATTGTTATTTATTGTTGTTGTTGTTTAATTTGCGTGTTTTATGATCTGATGACAGCTGGCAGCTTCTACAGCTGGTGACAGCTGGCAGCTTCTACAGCTGGTGACAGCTGGCAGCTTCTACAGATGGGGACTGCTGGCAGCTTCTACAGATGGGGACTGCTGGCAGCTTCTTCAGATTTGGACTGCTGGCAGCTTCTACAGCTGGTGACAGCTGGCAGTCTCTACAGCTTGTACAGCTGGTGATTGTTTGGCAGCTTCTACAGCTGGTGACTTCTGGCAGCTTCTACAGCTGGTGGCTTCTGGCAGCTTCTACAGCTGGTGACTGCTGGCAGCTTCTACAGCTGGTGACTGCTGGCAGCTTCTACAGATGGGGACTGCTGGCAGCTTCTACAGATGGGGACTGCTGGCAGCTTTTACAGATTTGGACTGCTGGCAGCTTCTTCAGCTGGTGACTGCTGGCAGCTTCTACAGCTGGTGACTGCTGGCAGCTTCTACAGCTGGTGACTGCTGGCAGCTTCTACAGATGGGGACTGCTGGCAGCTTCTACAGATTTGGACTGCTGGCAGCTTCTACAGCTGGTGACTGCTGGCAGCTTCTGCAGCTGGTGACTGCTGGCAGCTTCTACAGCTGGTGACTGCTCACAGCTTCTGCAGCTGGTGACTGCTGGTAGCTTCTACAGCTGGTGACTGCTAGCAGCTTCTACAGCTGGTGACTGCTGGCAGCTTCTACAGCTGGTGACTGCTGGCAGCGTCTACAGCTGGTGGCTGCTGGCAGCGTCTACAGCTGGTGGCTGCTGACAGCTTCTATAGCTGGTGACTGCTGGCACTTGTGCAGCTGGTGACTGCTGGCAGCTTCTACAGCTGGTGACTGCTGGCAGCTTCTACAGCTGGTGACTGCTGGCACTTGTGCAGCTGGTGACTGCTGGCAGCTTCTACAGCTGGTGACTGCTGGCACTTGTGCAGCTGGTGATTGCTGGCAGCTTCTACAGCTGGTGAGGAACTGCTGGTCTCTAGCACCTCACCTCTTACATCTTAGGTTTTGGCCACTTATAGAGTACTGCATTTAGCTTTTCAGATACACTATTTAGCGTTTCTAGTACTATGGTGACGCTCTTTTAAGCAATGGCACTGTTGTGAGGATATAGTGAAGGAAGTGCTCTCTGAGGTACCAGGTTTCCCGTTGTATACATTGCTTTCACTGGCACTCTCGCTGCTTTTCTCCCTT